>NW_020925010.1:245738-263470 GCF_003984885.1 Neopelma chrysocephalum
TGGAGGGAAAAGAGATTTGATCCAATGTAAATATTGCTTTACCATAGGAGAGATAGTTAGGATTGTGTATATAATGTATTATAATATTTATTTGTGTAATAATTGTAATATAATTCCCTTCCCCCCATATTGAATCTTGTGTTGTGTCTGGAAAACCCCTCTCACACTGGGGTGAGTTGTGGGACGGGGGCTTGGACTTGGAAATTGGATTTTTGGGGGTCTCAAACCACCACAGTCCCGCTCACATTCATCCTTAAGACATTATTTTCAGGCTGGAGAGTCTCAGCCTTCTTGGCTGCTTCTGACCCACAGTTACTAATCACCTTTGTGGCCCTTCTCTGAACCTTTTCAAGGTCTAACACATGCTTTTTGAGAGGAGGGACTGGAAGTACACACAATATTGAAGGTATGTGTCAATTATTAAGTCCATAATGATTTTGTTTCGCTCTCTTTTCTTTCCCAAGTATCCCCAACTGCCACTGGAATCCGTGGTTTCCATGAAACAACAGTTCTGTTGACTGCAAGGGTAATTTCCATGCCCACCATTAAACATGAAGGTAACATCTCCAAATATCTTAGCATCACAAATTGCTCTTATCCAGTCTTTGCCCAGATGTATCCTGATCCATGACAGGAGATACCTGCTGTGGTATGACCATAAACAGAATGATTAAAAACCCCACAGCTATTAGGTGTACATTTTCTTACATCCATACATTATAGCACAGATCTATACCATTAATAATATTTATTTTTCTTCTAAGGAATGGGTTTACCTTCATTTTTCCACTGTATTTTGGATCCGAAATGGTTTCAAAGGCTGCATCTTTGCTTAACTGCACAAAATCTGGAAAACTGGAAAATACCTGGCTGCAAACTCGTTTGATATGTGCTTCCTGGAAGAAAAGCAGAAAGACTGAATAGATCTTAAAAATTAGAGCCACATTAGGATACCAGTAAGCCATACAAGGAGTTAAACAGGTTGAAATGTGATCTCCAAAGTATCTCAAGAAGAGTTATGTGTGTTTTTAAGTTATGTGTGTTTTTTATTCAGTTCACTACAAAACTGCTGGATAAAACACCCCCTGTGTGCTTTGCTTTGCTTCATTTAAAAACAAAAGAGATTGCTAATCTGAAACCATGGATTGTAGCTACTAGAGTAAAAGATGCTCAAAGTTTCTTCTCCTGGCCAAAAACTGCAATAGGACCGGCCAGAACTGTCAGTCTCAAAAAATTCTGTTGCCTTCAGCTTTGCATTACCCAACAGTTTTGTACCAGCACTTCTCTTGACCCACTGGCACAACAATTCCCAATATGGGAATTACTGATTTTGTTCCACTGATACAACAAAAAACTGCATGGGAAGTGCATTTAAACTGTTCAAGAGCCACATAAAGCTCCACTGCTAGAATTTAGGTCTGAACTTGAACATGACCTCACACTTTTAAGTCCACTTCTCCAGAGAGAAAGAAAAGATCACATATCTCACCTAAAACATGCAATGGACTTTAATACTAAAAGTAAGAAATTACTACAAAGTATCAGTTTCTTCAATGGATTTTGGCAGTTAATAGTTATGAATGGCGTGATAGACTAAATCAAAAATACTCATATTGTGTTATGTCAGAGGTTATTTAAACCCCAAATGTTATTACAACAAAAAACTACATATGGAATACAGAAAAAAAGCCCACTGAAAACACTTGGGTATATACTGTATATAAGCCCTTGGACTGTCAGAGTAACATTTCCTAAAAAGCAAAACTGCTTCAGTGGCACAAATTTGCAAAATCAGTTGGGATACTCTGATTTCTCTTCCTCGGTGGCTTCTGAGAGGAAGTGGTAACATTCCTAAATCCCAGTGTTCATTCCTGGATCTCAGGGATCACATCCAAGCCTTTCTAAAAACTCTGCTGTTCATGGGTCTTGTAGGTGACTTGCCACAGTAACAAGATAAACTCATAGTGATCTCTCATGGAGCAGTTCCTTCTAAAGCATGTTTCTCATTATTTAAACAAAATCAGCTCTTAATATAAAGTACTGGAGAAAAAAAGTGCACCCTAATTGCCTATTATTTATTTCTTTGCACAAAGTCATTCCTCTTATCAGCACCCATCATAAAGGTAACAGAAATGGCACTATTACAAATCACTAAAAATTACTCTCCCTCCTAATCTCTCTGATGTCTCTATAACCCTTATTTTCAGATATGCATCAACTAAATGAACACACTGTTTTGTATGATGTCTTCATAAAGTCTGCATTCTGAAGTGCTGAATGGAAAAGGAATTTTGCAAAATATCTTAACTGCAGTTAGTCAAGGATTCAAAAGGTCAGTAAAAATTTTCATTCAAGAGTTTTCATTCCATTTTCCACAAGATACTTCTGGAACCAACCTGTTGCTTGCTGGTGTTGTCTGTCTGCAGCAGTGCAGCATGATTGGCAACCTTCTGCAGGATCGTCAGGTAACTGAAGCGCAGAGACTTAATTGTTTCACCATGTGCATTTACCTACAAAAAAAAAAAGTTTATGCAAACAAATGCTCCTGAAAATAAGTAATAATCTAAAATAAATGCTATTCGTACCAGGTTTAAGGGATTAACAGTTCTAAGTAGAACCATAATTGACCCCAAAGAGATGTGTATTGTATTTTTAATAAAAAAGAAGCAAGTTTGGGGTGTTCTTTCCTTCAGCTTTGTGATTCTATTAATAGACACACCTTCTCAAACAGAAAAAACCCTACAGCCATGTTCATAGTTTGCTAAACATTTCAGAGCGTAATTTCTGTCGATGTCACACTAAGATAGCCAAGAACTGCTCAGTATACCAAAAGACCATAACTTTACACCTGACTTAAATGTGAATCAAACCAGCGCTGTTTGAATGACTTCTTACCCTACAACTCCTAACTTCACTTCTCTCTACAGGAAAAATGTAAGTTTTTGAACCTAATTCAAGCTTCAAACATTCATCTACAATACAGCAGCAGCTACTGCATCAGCTATTTTTCTGGCTACGACTGGCTGATTTCGATCAATATTTGTTCTCCTTTCCCTTCTCAAGTTACTAAATTTCATGGTTAACTTTGGAATAAGACAGTCCATAACATCACTTAACTATCTGCAGGCCTGCCTGCTGCCCTTTGTGAGTCAAGTTCAAGAGCATTTTGATTTTTCCACAAAACATACAAGAAACAAAAGCCTGCAAAAGAAGGTTGGTATCCACGGAATATTAAACAGACTGATAGGGGGATTGTGCATAAAGAAAGATGTGGAAGTCTGAATAAGCTACATCCTCTGGAAAAAAAACCCAAAGCACTACCCAAGAATCAAAACACGTCAGAAAGAAAACAGGGAGATGCAAGTATGAGACATGTGTTTCTAAATGTTTAAAAGAGGTGCTTAATCTGAGCCTACTGAGTGATGTGGGCAAAGCAAACACACAGCCAGACTAATGGAGCATTGAAGAAGTCCAGAGAAGATTGAAGAAATCTTCAAAGCTGTTACTGGTGGACAAAGTTGAGATTGTGCTCTCTGGTTGCCGTTACAGTTCTCACTTCAATGAAGCAAAACCAAGTGCATGTTTAATGGCACAGAAAGACACAATCCAGCAGAAGTTAGAAAACAAAGCCCAGACAATCTGCTGTGTTCAGGATGCCTCCATCTGCAGTTCTGCACAGGGGAGCAGCATATCTGACACATACTGAACATCCTAAGGAAGAACCCTTGCCAATACCAACTGTATCACAGGGGCACTTATTAATACAACAGATCCAGAATGTACTGCATAAATAACAGCCACCTGCTCAAGGCACAAAGAAGCTTTGCAGTATCCCAAAGTGCCTAACTCCACCAGGTTTGTGATGCCACCCATGCTTCCCAGCTGGGATTCCCCAAACAGATGGCCTACAACCAGGCAGACATTTCAATCAGCTCTTCATCAGCAGAATCTCTCAAGAATTCCAGAAGACTCTGCTCTAAAATTTAAACAGTGCAAATTCTTACCTTGTAACAACAGTTCTTCCTTTTCCTGCCGCTGTTGCAGCTACAGGGCTCTCCTGCTCGTAACACCAAGGTCACATCATCTGTCTCCAGCACAGCCTGGTACACGGCCTTCTGGAAGTCAGTCAGGGAACAATACACCATCTGCCAAAGAGAAAACCCAAGAAACACTGTTATGTGCAATGAAAAGCAAAAAAAGCATTGCCTTAAAGAACAGAAATCACAGATGACTGAAAATAGAAATTTGCTCTAATAGTTACAGGAAATTATCATACCAACGAAAGAAAAATATGTGGATCTCGACACCAAAAGAGCATGGAATTGTAGCCAAAATGTATGTATGCTCATCTTATTCCCTCCCAAAATTCTACAAAGAGTATCAATGTCAAGTTACAAGAACCTGCTGTTAAGTTGCTCAAAACCTTTCGGTATGGCTTTTGTGAAGGTAAAAGGAAGAGGAAGGAAAAGTGAGAGAAATACATGCATAATTTTAATTACAGATTCCTCTCTGCTTTGCAAGGTGCACAATTTGCCCTTTCTTTCCCTTTTTTAGGCACTAGCTATTGTGGGGCACCACCACAAGCAGGACAAACAGAATAAGCACTGACAAGGGAAGGATCTACACAGTGCTATGGCCAAAACTCTGATCCCTCTTCTTAGAGACCATGGGTGGCATCTCCATGACATCTTTAGTCTTAAGCAGCAGGAGACAGAAATCCCAAGATCATTCCTTAACCTATGCTACCCACACAGCAGCAGCACCATGCTGAGCTGTAATAATGCAGCAGTAACTTGAACATATACTCACATTAACAAGATAATGAAAAGAATAAAACCTGCTAGATTCAGAAAAGCGACTGACTGATGTTTGTGTTAATCTTTCCTTCAGAAGACAGCTCAGATGACATTATTATAAACTATGGATGAAGGCTAAATACCAAATTTTGAAAACAAAACCACCTGCAAATTTATATATTTGTCTACTTAGAAGGAAAGATTTATCAGAACTCTTAGCTATATTAGTAAAGTACTATCACTTCATACAATATTTACAATTGCACCAGATGAACAGGATTACATATTTATCATAGAATCAGCTTTATGTCTGAGGTTTTTCTTTTATTTAGGGATTGAGCTAAAAGCTCACAATTCCACACACAAAGTGTCAACCTGCAAATTCCGAAGTTCAACACAGAATTTCAGAGATTTACGTACATTGCTTTGGGTTTGCACAGATAAGTACAAAACCAGACAGAACAAATGTATAAATCACTAGTCAGAAGACTAGCTGAGCATTTTCAGGCTTAACTAACTCCTTTTCAACATGCAATCATATAATTACGTGAACAAAGCACACTATGGCAAGTGCACCTTTTCCAAGGCTACGGGTTCTTCTTAAGTTCATAAGACAAAAGGAAACCATGAACTATTACAGACACGATGAAAGAGAGAAAACACAACACAAAAACAGAAAATAAGAGATACATTCATCAGCACTGTATCTGAAGTGTGAAGGCACTCTTACTCTGTCTTCCTTTTTTGGCAGCTGGTCACTGATGAGTGCCTTGGTGCGCCTCAGGAACCAGCCAGACATTTTCCTTGCCAGGTTCACCATGGCCTTCCGGCCTGTCGCCAGCTCTCTCTTGGTTGCAGTGTGCCTCTGGCCGTGCTCCACCGGGTCAGAAAACGTCTTCTTGAAATCTGCTCTGCTACCTAGAAGTCCTGGTACAGCCCTATTAAGAAACAAAAGAGGGGACTGAAACAGGAGGCCAGGCCCAAAAGAGTTAAGTGAGAAATTTGGGCCTGCTAACAAACCCCAATACCTGTGTTGCTGGAAGAACATTTTAGGAGCACTGGTTAATATCATGTTCTGTTCTGCTCACTACACCAAAGGCCTTAGTACAGAAAGAACAGGAGTAGTACACACACAGTGATAAATTAGGTAAACTAGACCTTTGAATAAGATCTAGGAGGCCCAGAGCCAGGATTTTGCAAGCTTGAAGAATTCAGGTCACCTCATTGAAGAGGTCAGATTGAGGAAGACGTCCATGGTGACCAGCAGAGGGATGAAGGCTTGAGGAGAAGGCCCCCAGAGTAGAAGACTGGGCATATCTGGAAAGACTCTGCCCAGAGACCAGCCTGCTTATTAATATGTATAATAAATGATGTAACCATGGATCTAAAGTGTACAAAATGGCTTAGTTTTGCACTTGCAAGTAGAGCAAGTTTGTCCAGCGCAAGCTGGTTTGTTCCCAACGTTGAATAAACAAATACCTTGCTGCTTAAAGATAAAAAAATGTCTCTGAGCAGTTTCTGGGACTGATTTTTCGGATTCATGGGATTGATTTACTGACTGAAAGCATACCATCATTTTTTTTTCTGGCTAACAGCAAGAGATCTCAAATTAACAATCACTAGAGAAAACACTAAAAATTGTATGTACAAATAGAAATATATACTACTTTCAGATATGCCACTTCTCATTTGCTTTCTGTGACTCTCACACGCCGAGAATACCCCTTAGGAAAAGGTTTGAAATTTCCAGAAAAACAAAAGCTTAGCAGACCAACAGAAGTCACAAATATATAGAACTACAAGGCTGCTACCATCAAGAGCCTAAACTGGAAGAAAAACAGTCATGTTTTCAAATTTTACCGTTTTTATTAAATCAGATTATGCAGATATTACAAATCTACTAAATAAAATCTTGAGAAACCCAACGGTAAAAAGAATTTAGTAATCCTTGGCAGCACTACATATTGGAACAATCTATTAACAACAGAAACATAGCTTCAGTGGACCAGATGCAATACTTAAGTTTAAAGTATTTTTTCTGCTATTTCTGCTCTTTATATCCTTATATTTAAAGTATGTCTGCTTTGTTCCTCCTCTATAAAGCACTGCCAGTAAGTCTTCTCTGTTTAGGTTTTTATTTACAGTTAGTTGCACTTCTCTTTCTCCATTAGAAGTTTTTCTGGATAAGACCATTGCTTTGCAAATAAGTGCATCTGTGCACTTTCAAAAACAGCAAAACAGTTTTGTATTCATCCTCCAAGCAGGTCAGAATGACCTGCACATATTGGACAGAGCAAAGGCACAATGTTGGTCAAGGCTCTGTAATGATTTCCTCTCTACTGGGCAAAGGACAGAAGACATAAAAAGCATCCATAAGAAAAAAAAAAAAGGTAAATATGGTGGGTGGGGGAAGAATCTTTTTAACTGCTTCCCACATGTCCCAAAAAAGCCAGTTGTGAGGAGCTCCAAATGTACTAAATAACTGGAAAATTCATACTGAGGGCTCACCTTCACAGCTGCATTAAAACAAACACAGTTACACTCTCACAAAACATCCGGGGGTTTGAGACGGATGTTGTGGTTTGTTTTGGTTGTTTTTATGACACAGATGGGTCCATATCATCCAGTTCAATCCCATTCCCACTGCACAGTTAGCATATAGAGGTGTTCAACCATAAAAAAAAATAAATTATTTACCAGTCCATGACACACCAAAGTTCTTTCATGTTGTTCTGGAGAATGGTTCCAGTAAGACCTATGCGAACTTTGCATTTTAATGACTTCATGGTTTGAGTTATTTGAGCCTTTGGATTCTTGATTCTGTGTGCTTCATCCACTATCACAGCAGACCATTCTACACTGCAGATCAAAAAAAACATTTCATTAACTGACATTTCTTACCCTGTCATCCCACATACATAACAAAAGTGAAGGCAGACACACAAGGGGCTGCGATCATTATAATACACTATTTACTTTTTTATTTCCCTGTTTCACATTACTCATTACTATATTACTCAGTCTCTTTATATTCTGTTTGTTTAGTAAAATTGATTGCCATAGTTGAATATGGCAGAATATAACAGCTGAACTACACAGCCAAATAAATGAAGTACTGTTAATTTTATCAAATGCTTTCTGTGAAGAAAGCAGATTTCAATCTCTGGAGCAATGAAGGCAGCACATCTCACCAATATTAGCTCTGCTCATAATTATGATTTACAAAAAATAAGTAAGTCTCTGAACATAAACTGCTGAAACATGCTTCATCCTCCCAACAAAAACTATCCAGTGTAACTAGCAGTTGGCTGAAAACATTTCAATCTGCGTGGTTTTCTACAAGAAAGCAACTCACTCAAGAATATCAACATGATACCAATATGGCAGAGGAATTTCAATATTTTGTGACTGTGACTAGAAGGAACATAACTAGAGGTAGTCACCAACAGATATTTTGCAGCCAGTTCAAGCACAAAACTTAAGGGTAGAATGATCTGTACACAATTATACTAATTTAAGCCATCAAGTCCCTATGAGGGTATTTATTATGAGTTCACTTTACATATATGAGTGAATATTTCAGAACACAATATTCAGTTTGATGATCCTTCAAGGCTATAAAAAACTGAAACAGATATGTTTAGTAGAAAGCGTCTATCCTGAGTAGGCTGCATTTAGCTAATCTCAAGGCTCTTGTGAAATTTTTGATACCCACTAAATACATTCATTCATATCAGAGTTCCTAAAATATGCTAAAAATTGGAGTTTCTGAAAGGAGCCTAACAGACATCCATAGGCTAGCTCCTTCCACTTAATCTCTAATTATGCTGGTTTACAGGCATAACTGAGCATATGTATTCTTATCAGTGATAGCTAATTATTTAAGAGCAGTTTTTGAGGCCAATCCAGTTGTCACCAGTTTTCAGGCAGGCAACTCCTGCATCTTTTAGAGAACATGTCAAAAATGTGCTAAAAGCAAAGACTAGCTTCATGGAAAGTATTTAAACATTTACTGCCACCAAGTACCCCACTACAAAGATACTACAGGCTAAAGTCACCAAACAGAGTTAAAGGGGATTCTTCTCTTCAGCACAGTGAGTTACTGGATTTAACAGTGTAATGTAAATACATCACACAGAAAAAGTACTTGCAAAGAACAAGGCACAATTAGTTAAAATTCTATGTGTAGAAAAACACATTAAAACTATTACCTGTTAAATTCATCCAAATACAGGCGAAGTATCTCGTATGTTGTGAGAGCAACCTCATATTTCCCTTGCTTGATGCGACTCATGTCATCATCTTTTTTACTGCCATGTAAGACAGAGACCTTAAAGTATCCCCACGTGTCTAACTCATCCTTCCAGTTGTACAGCACTGAAAGAGGGGCCACTATGAGGAAAGTCTGAAAACAAATATGTATCACAGTATTACTCGAGAAACCACAACACAGCAGTTTCTCAACAAGGAAAGTCAAAATCTCAAGATTTATTTTACTGCTTTGAACGGTTTCAACTGTTTAATTCTGTCACTTCAAAACATAGCATGGAAAATATTGGAACAGTTAGTACAAATTTAAAAGTAATCAGTTTACTCTGAGTACATAAATAGTACAGAAAAAAATACTGTAATACTAAAATTAAATACCAAACAGGACTTCTTAGTCAAATTATACTTTAACAACTTCAATAAGATGTGAAACACTATCACTTTGCTTTGTTATACCATCTGTATACCATAAACTGTTTTACAGATGAGAAAACAAAAAGATGAAGAGGGTAAGCAGCTTCCTCCAATCCACAAGTCTAGTCATCATATGACTTCAAAACAAAAAGACCTGAGAAGGGTTTAAAAACTTAAGACAGCTCATACAATTCACTTCATATCATAGAATAATAAAACCAATGAGGTAGGAAGTAAAGGTTTTAGTCCACCTTTACAGTCAAAGCAGGGGCAACACCGAATTCAAACCAGGGCTTTCCCAACTCAGGTCTTCAAAACCCCACAAGGATGAGTGGGGTCCATCCTGTGACCTCTTTCAACATTAAATGTTCTCAAAATGACATTCTTCTCTTACTCCCAGACAGCAGCATTCCTGTTTCTCTGCACATGAAGTGCCATCCCTTTACCTCTTCCTCTCTGCCTGTATTTCCTGAGGAACATGTATCCATTATCCAGAGCTTAGTCATATGACTCATTATGCCAGTCAAATTCCCTAATTATTCCAACAAAATAACAACAGAAAAAAGATATCACATGGTTTCCATGATGGGTAAAGTGAAAATGATCTTCAGAATATCTTATTCACACAGAACTTTTACAAGTTTCTTTTATTTGCTGTTGCTGTATTGGATTACTTAGATTATCAGTAAGACTTACTTCTGACATTATGACAGCCAATCAAGAAAATATGGGAGGTCACAAGTCTATTATCAATAGATTTTCCAACTATATGCATTTGTCTTAACTAAATATCCTGTTATTATGGCTATACATGCTTTTTTTTTACTTTAAAAATACAATCACACAACACTGATTTTCTACTCACTAACACAGGCTTTTTCAAAGTACTCTAGCCACAAGTCTAATCCAGATATTTCAAAATGTTTTGTTTTAGTGCAGATCAACAGTAATAACAGATTAGACAATACCAGCTAGATAGTCTGGAAAACTGAAGGCGTCCCCAACCCTACAAGGAAAGGCATGAACCACTAATCTACTTCAGTACCTGAATTTCAAAAATTAATGTACATAAACTCTTACAGCAAGCAAACAAACAAAAAAAATCCAAGTATTGCATTTTACCAAAATCCTTAAGATTATATCACTAAAAGTTGTACCTTCTTCGGGTTACAATTTGAGCCCTTTTTCATCGTCCTCAGTAAAAATTCTGGCATATTATTTTCAATATCCTCACGTGTTCCCTTTTTGTGCAACACTGCAGCCAAAAATGAGATGACCTTGAGAAAGAAAACAATTCTCAGTGATTATGTACAACAAGAAATTGAATGAGTTCCACTGAAAATAAACATTTAGGACAAAATCCTGGATGTGACTTAGGAAGATGGTTTCAGGGAGGGGGGAGATTGATTTAAAACCAACAAACAAAAACCCTAAAAAAACCAACCAACCAACCAACCAAACAAACAAAAAGACAAAAAAACCCAAACCACAAAACAGGCTCACTTTTTAAAATGGGACCCCCTTCCCTTGGATTCCCATGAATTCCCTGAATTCATGATAACAGCAATTAATGGCTCTATCTCACTCTTTCATCCTCTAAGTGGAAAAGCCCTGACAGAGTACAAATAAGCCAGGAAAAAACAGAGATGAAGCACACCTTGCAACTCTCCTCCTTTTGAGGGCACTTGAATCTCAGTTGAGAATTCAGAAGAAAATACACTTGCTGACTATACTCTCAACACTATTTTTCCAATAGGAAGAAGATGCTTAACCTAGAGGTTTGTTTTTTACTAATATGTCTTCTTCTGTATGTTCCATTCCTTCAAATTGCTGTTGTTAACATCAAAACCATTTCTTTCTGCTGTGCCATATTCTCCCACCTGCCTCAGACTGGTCAAGGTGATTGTGAGAAGACACTTAATATAATCCATCACCGCAAGGACAAACAGCACAGGCTATTCCAAACTGCTCCCATGGCAAACCAAAACAGGAATAAGGCAGAAAGAGATCTGGCCAGAACATGTAAATCTGTAAAATCCACTTGGGATAAATGGTATCTGTGGGACTAAGCAGCAGCACGGACCAGATGCATCATCAGAGAGGTGCCCTTCTTTTGAAAACTCAACAGAGTTGAGTCAGAGCAGCCAGCTCCAGACGCTGCCTTCTGCAGCTGCTGCACAGCTGCTCATAGCAGGGCAGAGGTAAAGCTATCAACTCTTGATTGCCAAAAAAAAGAGCTGTTTCCCTCTAATGACGGGGAGAAAGAGCCATTCAGGAGGTCAGAAGTGCAGCAAAAATACCTGCCTGAGAAAAGTTAGATGGACAGAAGAGAGAGGAAATCCATCATTAACGTGGCAGCAGGGTGGGAGAGAGGTACGTTGAATAAAAGTAACCCAAACATTTTTATACGTAGTATTTCACATAAGTTGAGGTTAAGAGGAACTGCAACTTTGCATATGTTGTTCTATTAATGACTTTTAATTATTTTTTTAACTCCTTTTGAGAATGAGAATTAAATTCAAGTGAACAATAAAACTCCACGTCTCTTCCAGATCCTTCATTTTTGGAAGCATTTGTATCACAAATTTCTAACAATAGCAAAGGCCATAACATGGCAACTCACTCTGAGAAATCTTCAGCTCTTCCAGACAAAACAAGAAACAACCTAGAGGCCTTAACAAGAAACTAATTTACTGTATTCACACTAAGAAACAACATTACTCTACTTGTCTCCACCTCAACTTCAGCTTGAATTGAAAGAGCCCTACAGTCAAGCCAATTTAAGCCAAAATCAGTTCAGAACTACAAAGAACATTAAAATTCAAAAGGTTTCCAGAAAAGTCTCTGTCTCATAAATCATAATTCAGAAACAATAAGGTTCAGGTAACTGACAAGCATAAGTTTTCTATAAGACTCAATCAGTTACTCGATGAAGTTTAACTAGTATTTATTTTTTAATATGTACTAACCTTTCCTAAACAAGTGAATTCTTCCCTTTACTTCAAATCCACTGAACTGCCTTTTTCATACTGAACTAGAACATAAACACTGTGTTTTATAAAAAATCACAATATCACAGAATCATAAAATGGTTAAGGGTTGGAAGGGACCTCAAAGATCATCTAATTCCAATCCCTGCAATTGGCAAGGGATTCATTAGATCAGGCCTTCATCTAACCTGGTCTTGAACATAAAGGGTACTGGAAGGTCTCCCCAGAGCCTTCTCTTCTCCAGGCTGAACTGCCCCAACTCTCTCAGCCTGTCTTTGCAGGACATCCCTTGGATCACCTTTGTGGCCCTCCATCTTTCTGGTGCTGATGACCCCTGAGCTGGACACTCCAGGTGGGGTCTCAAAGGGGAGAGGGACAGAGTCACCCCCCTTGACCTGCAGTCCAGGGCTAAAAGGACACACTGTTGGCTCATGCCCAGCTCTTCACCCACAAGAAGCCCCAAGTCCTTCTCTACAGCACTGCTCTCAATAAGCTCTTCCCCCAGTCTGTGCTCACATCTGGGATTGCCCCGACCAAGGTGCAGCACCTTGGACTTGTTGAACCTCATGAGGTTCTCATGGGCCCACTTCTCAAGTTTATCCAGGTCCCTCTGGATGGCATCCCATCCTTCTGTTGTGTCAACTGCAGTGCTCAGCTTTGTGTCATCTCCAGACTTGCTGAGGCTTCACTAATCTCACTGTCTGTGTCACTGGCCTTTCTTTTCTGACCTCTGTACTTACAGAATCCCTCCTTGTTATTCCTCACAAAAGATGTTTTTTGAAACCTCTACCTTTCTTCTGCAAATTTGACACAGATTAAAAAGAAATAACCATCAGATGTGAATTCCACATAGGAACACACTATCAGCTCTGAGATTCAAAAAACGAAAGCGATGCAAGCAAAACCACAGTTTACTATTATCTTCTATATATACTTCTTACCACATGAAATCAGATTATTTGCAGTTCTGAGTAGAAACAGCCTTCCACAGCCTTAAACTGCTATGGCCATGCTTCAAATGGATGCAGTTTATTTTTAACAAGCATCTGTTAGCAGACCATCATCAGCTACACACACAAGTCCATGATGTACCCCTAAATGCTCTATGCAGAGTTTTGTCAGCTTACTCACTCTTCCTGTCAAGTTTGCTACAGAACAATACTTTGCCCTGAAAGGCTTCTGTCAACATTCTCCTAAATGGAAGGGCAACAGATACCACAGCCAATACTTGTCAGTGAAGGAATGAGCTTGCACTGGACAGAGAAAAAGGAGAGGGGGACAAAGACTAGATACCACCAGACTCAAGCTGCTAACTTTAAACTAGACAGATTACAGTGAATTTCCACACATAGAAACACCCTAATTATAGCAAAATAAATAAACAATGTGGGCCACACAGAATCAAAGCATAACAAAAAAAATCCAGCTATACTGTGTCCTCTCATCAACCCAGCTGCACTTCCAAAAGAGTGATAGAAGTAGGATGGCCCAGAGATGGGAGTAAATGTGCCTGCTACTTCCCATTCTCAGAACAGGGAAACTATTTGTTTTCAGGAAAAAGAGAGAAGAGACATTTTAAAAGCTAGAGTCAGGTAAGGGCCCCAAGTTCTTTCAGTGCACTGCAGTGCAAATTCCCTTCAGGATAGACAGGTAGCAATCCTCAAAGTAAATTCAACACAGTAAACCAAAAGGGGCCACATCCCAGTTTTATGGCTGTCAGGAGTGAATCTTAAATCAGCAATGGCTCCTGGCTCTGAGTGCTGTCCTGGATGGTCATGTCCTGGCTCATCCAACTCCACAATAACAAGGGCAGGTTAAGCTTCACAAATACGGGCTCACAGTTCTCAGAAAACATGCTGTTCTCCCACTGTAACAACCAAAAAGAATACCTGTATTGTTTTTCCAAGGCCCATATCATCTCCAAGAATACACCCCCTTCTATTAGCATAGTGTCTGTACAGGAACTGGGCTCCTTCCCTTTGATAATCACGCAGGTATCTGTTAATTGTATAAGGGATAAAATCGCCATTGTCCGATAATTTAAAAGGAACTGCAGGAGATGGAAGATTTTGGTCAGGAAAATACGGCTTTTCCAGATCACCATCATCAAATATTAAGCTTTTCCAGGGTCCTCTACTGTCTTTGACTCTGCAAAGTTCAGTTACTAATATTTTCCTTTCTTCAGACTCCAAGAATAATACAACAGCAAATGATTTTCCATTCTTGTCCTTTTCAAGTGAGGTTATTACTCCTTCCTGAAGTTTTCCATCTTCAAGACAAGGGGCAAGGCATTTCTCCCCAATACGCCAACAATCTATAAAAAAACCAAACACACAGTGATAAACTGGCCTGACATACAAAGTGTTTAATTTCTTCACACTATTAAAACATAGGATGAAAATTTATTTGACAAAATGCATACATCTTAAGATAAAACACTTTACTGAAGGAAGCACTAAAATAAAGAAACCAATTACTGTTTACAACTAAACATAAAATTATAGTTTGCTCTAACACTGCTATTTTATAAATACCAGAAGGTGTATATGGAAAAAAAAAAGTAAAAGCCAGATTCTGATGCATTAAGTTGTTACACAGTGGCTTCACACAGGCAAACACAGCAGTGCACATCAGCATCAAAAGAACCTACATCATACTGACAACAAAAACCAGAAGAAAAAAAACTATCAGAAAACACAAGGCCTTCACTCTTCACAGCAAAAAGAGAAAGACTTCATAAATAATGGATGCATGGAGTTTTCCGAATCCGAACTGAGAGAGGGGTGTCCTTCTGAGTTTGTAGAAAAAATTTCCACCTTTCCCCTGCTCAGCCATCCCAAAACAAAGGGATACATGATTAATTTCAGGACTTTAATTGCTTCTTATCTATTTGGTGTAATAAGTTTTGCTTATTTGCTAAGGAAGTCATTATCAATGACAATGAGAGGCGCCTAAGGTTTTTCCAGGAAAGAGCAAGCCAGAGGGAATCTTGCACAAGAGCAAGTATTCACACTTCAAGCTCATGGCCAGTGGTAGTACACGTTTCTGGGCACATCAACACAGACACTTTTCAGAGGCAAGGAAAAGAGGAAGTCCTGAAGGCAAGAAACTCCACTTCACCCATTTTAATGTCTCTGTGTGAAAACTCCATGGAGATTCTCCTCAGCAGGTCCTGGAAGCGCTCACAGGACTATTCTCCACAATGTATCAGTTAAATTGGTGATAACTACAGTTCATTTTTTAAAATGGATTGAGTTATATACCCTAAAACAAAAACATCCATGTAGCCCACTATTCTGCAACCAGCATTGGCCATAACCTGACATGAGGTAACAATAAAAACAGTACAAACATAAGAACATCCCTCTTCTAAAACTCTTTGACCCTCAAGTATTCTTTTAGCTACAGAGATTCCACAGGCCATGTATGACCTGTATGACCAGCAAACCCCAGCTGACTGCTCTCTTCTCAGTAGCTCCATTTCCCTTTCAACATACGCAGATTTCTTGCATTCAGAGTCTTCTGACCACAAATATTGCAGGTCTGCTCTTGACACCTGTCACGTTTTTGCCTGATATGAACTTCGGTCCCAAGACTCAAACTGAAGGCCCACTAGTTCTTACACTAACAAGGACATAAACCACGACCTCACCACTTTGCAGACCTCTTTAATAATGCCCCCCATCACCCTCACTTGAGGAGTTCAGCCCTGCACCTTGGGACCTGCACAGAAGCTGCTCCATACCTTCGGCCATTCCCTCAGAACTTCTCCAAGACTTGAAGCTCAAACGGATCTTCTCGAGGCAAAGGGTGAAGTACAGGTTCAACAAATCCCACAGAACTAGTCCTTAAAGCTCTCACTGTCTGTACCAGTGTCTCACACATGGTCAAATCAACACAAAAAGGTGCGTACATTAACTTCTCCCAGTAGCATCTAAGTCTTTCAACAATTTCATAAAAGCAGGAACTAAAACTGAAAAACTGAGACAGGCTGTGTACAGCACACTGATAAATATGCAAACCAAAGCCTAAAACGGGAGAGCATTTCTGTAATTACTTCCTTTTACAGTAATATCTGCAGTGACACGCAACATTAGTTTAGAGACTTTCAAGTTAAATCCACGATTCAAGACGACAGCATCATTGTTTTCAACTAAGCATTTATGTGAGGTTAAGGAGTTGCACAGGACTCATCACAACTGGAGTTCCAGGTGTAAAGTGGAATAAACCAAACTGGGCAATAGCACTTGTGTTACCAAAGCTCCAAATCTAGTGAGAAACAAAGAATAAAATGAGAAAAACGCACGCACACACACAAAAAGTGGTATTAAGAACACCATTGCTACAAAAGCCTAGCAGGCCAAATTGCTACTTTAACTAGCCTGACTCACTAAGTTCGTGGGTTTTGAACTAGAACCATAATTTATGTGGAGCACTGTCTTTAAAAACAAAGAAAATTACCTGGTATGGCCTCCTGGCATGGGTACACCTGCCACCATGAAGAAAGCTGGTATTTCAGATGCTTGCCTACACTTACTCCTTTTATTACAGTTCCAAAAAATGTGCCATTGTCTGCTTTAAGTGTGCTAAATCATTGTGATAATGGCCTCCTGTCACACACTAGCTCCTTTCAACCACTACTCCTCCAAAAAAAAAAAAAGGCGAAATTATCATGAACGCTTCTAACTACTGAAAGCTGACCACTTAATGCAGAGCGCCAGGGTTTCTGGGGGTTTTTTACACTTCAATAAACGACTGTAAAAGCAAAATTCAAGGATACCGTAAAGTAACACACACGGAAGACGCTTACCTGGGGCACCATCATCACACATTTTAACTCTGGGCCGCGCAGAGCCCAAAGGAGCCTTGTGGGCGGAGGCACCGGGGGCGGGCCGGCACCGCCGCTCTGGGGACCCAGCACCGCCGGGAGGGGGCTCCGAGGGAGCCCGGGGGGCGCCTCGGGGTAGGGCCCCGCCGCTCCCGGCCCTGCTGCGGCCCCGCTCCGACCCCGGGACGGCCCCGGGACAGCCCCGGCCCAGCACGGCCCGGCCCGGCCCGGCCTGCCGGGCGGTGTGGGGGGGCCGCGCGGGTATCGCGAGAATTCAAAGGAGCCGGCGGAGCGCGGGAGGTCTCGCGAGGATTGGGCGGTGGGGGCGGTACAGAGCGGCCGCCAGGGGTGAGCGGGGCACGGCGGGGCGGGGCGGGGGGAGCGGGTTGGGCACGGCTGGATGTGTGTGGGGAGCGGGCAGGGCCGGGCTGTGTG
>NW_020925010.1:263480-268972 GCF_003984885.1 Neopelma chrysocephalum
GGCTGGGTTGTGTGTGGGGAGCGGGCACGGCTGGATGTGTGTGGGGACCAGGCTGGGCACCGTGGGTTGTGTGTGGGGACCAGGCTGGGCACGGCGGGCTGTGTGTGGGGAGCCGGCAGGGCTGGGTTGTGTGTGGGGACCGGGCCGGGCACGGCGGGGTTGTGTGTGGGTACCGGGCTTGGCACGGCTGGGCTGGATGTGTGTGGGGAGCGGGCCAGGCACGGCGGGGTTGTGTGTGGGGAACAGGCAGGGCTGGGCTGTGTGGGGACCAGGCTGGGCACGGCGGGGCTGCGCCCAGTGCTGAGCTCCTGAGGACCAGAGAGACAGGGAGCTCCTGCAGTGAGTCCAGCACAGGGTGATCAGGGCCTTGAGAAGGGACGACTGAGAGCACCTGAAGGGAGGGAGGACGGAGCCAGGCTCTGCCCGTGGTGCCCAACAACAGCACAAGGGGAACGGGCAGAAAGTGATGCACAGAAAGTTCCACCTGAGCATGTCTGGGTGACCACACACCTAACAGGTTGCCCAGAGAGGGGTGTGATCTCCCTCACTGGGGATATTCCGGAACCCTCTCCTGTGCCCTGTGCTGTGGGATGGCCCTGCTGGAGCAGGGAGGCTGGACCAGGTGACCCACTGTGGCCCCTTCCAGCCTGCCCCATTCTGTGATTCTGCACGGGAGGGGTTAAAGAGATCTTAACTTATTCTCTGTGAAAAAATTGGGTGGGTAAGGAGAAGATGTGGTGCAGTGGAAGGCACAGCAGAGAGCAGCCAGCTGCAGGGAGGTGGGAGCTGCTGAGAGCCGAAGGTCCAGCATTTGGCAAAAGTAAAAATCAGGAGAGGCCTGCTCCCCTACAGCTGTTCCTCCTCCACCCCTGAAAACCTCTCCATTCTCAGGAGAGCTTAGCTGGGAACATTTCACAGATTACAAACACGGTCAGCAGTGACTGTGTGGTTCTTGCTGAAAAAAATTAAGCCCCATCAAAAAATCCGTCCAGATGGACTCACACTTCAGTGGCAATGCCATAGAATGTTACATGAAGGGTTTGGCTTCCCAGATCCCTGCTATTGCTTTGAAAAAACACTTTAATAGAGCCATACTAAGTAGTTTCACTTCTGAAAGGTAAGTGCGTGTATGTAAGTAGCATGCAAGACCTATTTTTAAAGTGGCTTTGGTTTTTAATGCAGAAGAAAACAAATTTGGGATGATTTTCCCATTGTTCTTAATTATCTTTTTTTAATTATCTTAATTATCTTTCATTTTTTTGGTGAATTTTAAGGCGGGAGCAATCACTGGCAGTAAAAAAAAGCAGGATTCTTTTGTCATATGCCATGAAATTGTGTGCAATGAAGATGGATGGTCAGACTGGCTAATTAAAATTGTACATCCTGCAGTATTTTCAGAAGCAAGGCAATAAATTTTCCAGTGTGTGGATCTGTGTGCCGTTTGTGCATGCAGCCAACATGCAGACAGTGACCTGTTTATTTAGTCAGTACTGTGCTGCATTTAATTCTTATCAATTGTGCTTAATAAGGACTCTGATGCAGAGTAAAGTTGCTATTTTACAGTCACAAATTCAGTATTATGAGTTCACAATAGAAGAAAATAAGAAACAGATTAGACTCAAACACTTCAATTTCTCTAATAAACAGGTGGTAAAATTCTGCCTATACTCCAAGGATCCAATTGTGCTTTTATGTCAGTGATAAAATCTCACTGGCTTAGCTGGAAACAGAATTGCACCTGAAAATGCCAGGATGAGTTTCCATTACAGTTAGGTACACTCTTGAAGCTCTTCCCTTCAGGAGGGAAGAAAGCACCCTTGACAGGAACAATTGGTTGGCTGCATGTCAGCAGATAGTTTTCTTTTGCCATTAAAATTTCTCTTGCAAATTACAAGCAGTTTCTGTATTTTTACTGCATTTGGGAAAAAAAAAGCTAGAAAACAAGCTGTCCCTCTGAGATTAGGACTTCTTTCATGTAATACCTTTGTAAGACTGGGCCCATAATGAAAATGTTTCCCAAGACCAGAGAATTCTTTAGCTCTATCATGTATTTTTAAAATATGAATAGGTATATGAAAATCCTTTCAGGAATCTTTCTAACACAAATTATTTGCAGGGATGTCAAAAGTGTCTCACACCATGTTTCTTCAGGGAAAGATTTGTAAAAGGATTTCGTTTTGAAAAGCTGTTGCCGTTACTGAAAAGTTGAATATATCCAAACTCCATATTAAAATTTGAACTATGCTCATATGTGACTTAGTTTAGGTTTCCTAAGAGAAGTGTTAGGCTCAGATAACAACCAAAATTAATACCATAATGGGGCTAAGCACTTTTTAAATATGTGCTATATCCCTGAAAGCATTTCACATGTAACAGTGTGGCCTTCCTGTTCCCTCTTCTTTGACAGAGAGAGGAGATAAATTAACTGATGTGCATCTAAAAAGAGCAGCTTGGTTACATTTACAGCCTCTTCCACGTCAGTATGTCTGAAAACAAAGCAAGCCAGTGATTTTCAGATGCACTCAGCATTGGAAAGCCTAACTGGCACCCACAGAAAGTACAGGCATCTAGAATTTTTTTAAATGTCAGTTGTTTATTGCTATATCAGAAGAAAGGGGTGGTTCACTTAATTGGTATTTATTAACATGGCAGCATCAAAAGTGCTACAGAGAAGAACTCTGTAATATGACACTCATCAAATTAACATTTTGGAAGACCTTTTGTCTCCCCAGCATTTCATTTGCCACAGTGTTTTACACGTTACCCCTTTACAGCATTGAAGAAGCTCTCAGATTTCTTCATGGAAATCAGCCTGACTGGGTTCTCCAAAGTAAACTGATGCACGTCCATAAGGAGCAAAGAAAAGGCATTAGAGCCCTGGCTCTGACGGGCATCACGTCACAGAGATGTGGAAGGAGGGCTCACGTGGCTGACTGCTGCACTGGGCAGATAAGGGCAGGATTTAGGAAGGATAAGCCAGGACAGCAGGGAGCAGATCTGGCCTTTTACGTGGGACAGCAGCAGGGATCCATGGAGCTCTGCCTGGTCTGTAGTGACCATTTATGTAATGGTTTGAGAGCCCCAAAATCCAATTCCCGAGTCTTAGCCCCCCTCCCACATCTCAACCCAGTGTGAGATGGGTTTTCCAGACACCACACGAGATTCAAAATGGGGGGAAGGGAATATATTACAAGACTGTACACATAAACATTATAATACATCACACACACAATCTCAACATCTCTACTAGGATAAAACAGTATTTACAATGGTTCAAATCTCTTCTTCCTCCAAATAAAAGTCCAGGAGGGAAGAAGGAAGAGATCCTTTCCTCTCTTAGAGCAGCAGTGTCTCTGTCTTCCTTGCAGCCGCTGTAGCTGGATCTCTGGCAGCACACACGAGGGAGGCCTCCAAGCCCCTCTTGGCCCTTCGACGCAGGCGAGGGTCTTCTCTTCTGTGGGCTGTGTTCACCAGGACAAAGGTGAACATCGCAGTAAAAGTCGATCAGATTCTCCAGGAAGACAGCCAGCAGCAGCAGAGAGAACTGAACTCTACAGAGAGAGTTTTGGGTAAGAGTCCACCATGTAGATGCCCAAGTGTCCAAGAAGCGAGCTAATGAGGAACATGCTAACAACGAACAGGCAGACCAAGCTGCACAGGTCAAGGTGTCACAAGCAGACCTAGACTGGCAGCAGAAGGGAGACTTGTTCCTGGCTCGATGGGCCCATGATGCTTCAGGTCATCAGGGCCGAGATGCCACTCACAGATGGGCACGAGACCAAGGGGTGGATGTAGCCATGGATATCATCTCTCAAGTTATCCGTGACTGTGAAACCTGTGCTGCTATCAAGCAGGCAGAAAGGTTGAAGCCCCTGTGGTATGGTGGACGTTGGGAGAAGTATAAGTTAATTATATCACATTGCCACAGACCCACCAAGGAAGCAGCCACAGGATGGTTGGAAACATATTCAGTACCACATACAACAGCCCAAAACACCATTCTGGGTCTCGAGAAGCGGGTCCTGTGCAGACATGGCACTCCAGAGCGCATTGAGTCAGACAATGGGACTCATTTCAAGAACAGTCTAGTGGCCACTTGGGCACAGGAGCATGGTATTGAATGGGTATATCACATCCCATCTCATGCACCTGCTGCAGGAAAAGTCTGACACTGAAAAACTCCTGGAATATGTCAAGGAGCTAAGTAGTGTTACAGACACAGGTGACAAGTACAAAGTAGATATTGCTCAGCTGGAGGGGGTTTTTTCTCCACCCCTCTCCCTGCTGGGAGTCAACAATTCTTAGGATAATCGTTCCCAGGTTGGCAGACCTGGTTTCTCAAGCTGGGACAGACAAACAGGTGTGTCCACTCGTATGGGCCTGGACAATGTGATGAAACTCAGGGTTTCCTGCCAAATGTAGCTTTAGACTATTAGACAATTTTATACTTCAGATTCATCTTTTATAGTATGAAGTGGTTGACTGCCAGCCATTATTTCTTATGGGCCCATTAGGAGCCATCACAGGCAATGTATGTCTGGAGTTTGATTCAACCCCAGACAACATCCTGGTCTAACCAATTGCTCCCACAGAAAATATACACTCTCTGTAAAGATTCCAGGCCTCCTCGGGGCAAGCCGTCCTGCCACAGTTTGCCCCTGACTGCAGTCAATCCCCTCCACCTCATGGAGTGATAGTGCAGGTATCTCTTGCCTCCATGCTATAAAAGGAACCATTTCTGCACTTAACTAGAATGTTACCAGTTCATCACAAGAAAATTGCAGGCATGATGCGAGCCAGAGCCCATAGGGAGGTCCACAAACATCAGTCCTTCATTTGCAGTCTTGCCAACCAGCTTTTCAACATCAGACTTTTCTTCTGCAAGGCCCAGCACCTCAAATATTATTATTTCACAATCACATATATTCTTGTGTAGAATCATAAACCAAAAGGTTTCTGTCATTGGTTGATTCCAAATAATTCTTGCCACCTGCTGTAACACTACTGGGACAAAACAAATACAAATATGAGCACTGCAAGACAATCAATGTCTGATTTAGAATTCCCAAACCACACCATTCTGTCTGATCTTCACAAACATCACTGGAGTGACATGAACAACACAGGAACAGATTGTTCTATACAGCGATGACCATTAGGCCTCAGTATGTTACAAGTTCTATAGTTTTCCATTGTCTTCTTTCCCCCCTTAGTGACACGTCTACCCCATCCCAGGAGGCAAAAACCAAGCACAATTGCAGACACTCTGCACACGGCATCACATATGTCCTTCACTTCTTGAAGCCAGGGCTTTAGCTCTAGCCTTTACCTTTGCCATGGTTTTAGAGCCCAAAATCCAATTCTTGAGTCCTAGCCCCCCTCCCACATCTCAACCCAGTGTGAGATTGGCCCCCCCAGTACTGCCAAGCTGGCAGTCTTGAGTCAGAGCACGGGAGCTCTGGGGGGCCTTGGGGTGACCTTCTTCCCCCCCC
>NW_020925011.1:0-4317 GCF_003984885.1 Neopelma chrysocephalum
TCCTGTGTCCTCTCTCTACCAACCAGGTTTCTGCAATATCTTCCACATTTCCCAGTCGATATCTCCATCCTGGGAGCTAATAGACCTGCTATTAAACCCATCAGGCCAGCACAGAAAGCTCTGGCTGCCCACGGAGTGCCCAGGCTGGGCCACCAACTGCACCTCAAAACCAAAGGTCCCAGGCTTTCTGTCCTGGGCAAAGGGCTGCTGATCCCTTTGGTCAGCCCCGGGATGCCGGTGCCAGCCCCCGGCCAAAAACTCCATACAAATGGAGATTACTACCTGGAAAAGGTGTCAGCACAGAAAGCTATGGCTGCCCATGGAGTACCCAGGCTGCGCCACCAACTGCACCCAAAAGCCAAAGCTCCCAGTCTTTCTGTCCTGGGCAAAGGGCTGCTGATCCCTTTGGTCAGTCCCGGGACGCTGGTGCCGGCCCCCCCGGCCCCAAAACCTATACGAATGAAGATTCCTCCCAGGGAAAAGGAGACAGCACAGAAAGCTCCGAATGCCCAAGGAGTGCCCAGGCTGCGCCACAAGCTGCACCTCAAAACGAAATCTCCCAGGCTTTCTGTCCTGGGCAAAGGGCTGCTGATCCCTTTGGTCAGCCCCGTGCGGCAGGTGCCGGCGCCCCCCGCCCCAAAACCCATAGAAATGAAGAAATCGGATACGGTCGACGATTCCTACCAGACCGGAGCCGCCAGGACCAGGAACCCCATCTGCACGCGTAGAGCCGAGCAAGAGGCATAAAGGGCAGGCGCGAGCTGGAGGGTCAGTCTCCTCCTCTGGGGAAAACGGGCCGTTGTTCGCGGGCCGGTGCGCCAGCCGTCCCGGGGCTATAATTGCATACGGTCGAGGATTCCTCCCAGACTGGAGACGACGGGACCGGGAGCCCAGTCTGCGCGCGTTGAGCCGAGCGAGGTGCACAAAGGGCAGGCGAGAGCCGGAGGGTCAGGTCCCTCCTTCTGGGCAAAAAGGGCCGTCGTTTGCGGGCAGGCATCCTGGCCTCCCTGGGCTGTCCGAGGGCCAAAATCGGATATGGTCAAGGATTCCTCCCAGACCGGAGGCGCCGGGGCCGGGAGTCGCATCTGCGAGCGTAGAGCCAAGGGAGGTGCACAAAGGGCAGGCAAGAACCGGAGGGTCAGACCCCTCCTTTGGGGAAAACGGACCGTTGTTCGCGGGCCGGTGCGCCAGCCGTCTGCGGGCTATAATTGCATACGGTCGAGGATTCCTCCCAGACCGGAGGCGCCGGGGCCAGGAGCCCCGTCTGTGCGCGTGGAGCCGAGCGAGGGGCACAAAGGGCAGGCAAGAACCGGAGGGTCAGACCCCTCCTTTGGGGAAAACGGACCGTCGTTCGCGGGCCGGTGCGCCAGCCGTCCGGGGGCTATAATTGCATACGGTCGAGCTTTCCTCCCAGACAGGAAGCGCCGGGGCCAGGAGCCCTTTCTGCGCGCGTAGAACCGAACGAGGCGCACAAAGGACAGGCGAGAGCTGGAGGGTCAGGTCCCTCCTTCTGGGCCAAAAGGGCCGTCGTTTGTGGCCGGTGCGCTAGTTGTCCGTGGACTATTATTTCATACGGTCGAAGATTCATCCCAGACAGAATGCGCCGGGGCCGGGATCCCCTTCTGCGCACGTAGAGCCGAGCGAGGTGCACAAAGTGCAGGTGAGAGCCGGAGTGTCAGGCCCCTCCTTCTGGGCAAAAAGGGCCATATCGTTCGTGGGCAGGCGTCCTGACGTCCCGGGGCCGGTCGAGGGCAAAAATCTGATTCAGTCGGGCATTCCTACCAGACCGTAGGCGCGGGGCCCGGGAACCCCGTCTGTGCGCGTAGAGCCGAGCGAGGCGTACAAAGGGCAGGCGAGAGCTGGAGGATCAGGCCCCTCCTTCTGGGCAAAAAGGGCCTTCGTACGCGGGCCCGCACGCCGGCGGGCCCGGGGCCGACCGAGGGCCCAATTCGTATACGGTTGAGGATTCCTCCCAACTGGAGGCGCCAGGGCAGGGAGCCCCGACTGCGAGCCAAGATACGAGCGAGGCGCACAAAGGACAGGTGAGAGCGGGAGGGTCAGGTCCCTCCTTCTGGGCCAAAAGGGCCGTCGTTTGTGGCCGGTGCGCTAGTCGTCCGTGGACTATTATTTCATACAGTCAAGGATTCATCCCAGACAGAATGCGCCGGGGCTGGGATCCCCTTCTGCGCACGTAGAGCCGAGCGAGGTGCACAAAGTGCAGGTGAGAGCCGGAGGGTCAGGCCCCTCCTTCTGAGCAAAAAGGGCCATATCGTTCGTGGGCAGGCGTCCTGACGTCCCGGGGCCGGTCGAGGGCAAAAATCTGATTCAGTCGGGCATTCCTACCAGACCGTAGGCGCAGGGCCCGGGAACCCCGTCTGTGCGCGTAGAGCTGAGCGAGGCGTACAAAGGGCAGGCGAGAGCTGGAGTGTCAGGCCCCTCCTTCTGGGCAAAAAGGGCCTTCGTACGCGGGCCCGCACGCCGGCGGGCCCGGGGCCGACCGAGTGCCCAATTCGTATACGGTCGAGGATTCCTCCCAACTGGAGGCGCCAGGGCAGGGAGCCCCGACTGCACGCGTAGAGCCGAGCAAGAGGCATAAAGGGCAGGCGCGAGCTGGAGGGTCAGTCTCCTCCTCTGGGGAAAACGGGCCGTTGTTCGCGGGCCGGTGCGCCAGCCGTCCCGGGGCTATAATTGCATACGGTCGAGGATTCCTCCCAGACTGGAGACGACGGGACCGGGAGCCCAGTCTGCGCGCGTTGAGCCGAGCGAGGCGCACAAAGGGCAGGCGAAAGCCGAAGGGTCAGGCCCCTCCTTCTGGGTTAAAAGGGCCGTCGTTCGCGGACCGGCGTGCCGGTCGGGGTCTAAAATCGGATACGGTCGAGCATTCCTCCAAGACTGGAGGCAAGGGGGCCAGGATCCCCAGCTGCGCGCGAAGAGCTGAGCGAGGCACAGAAAGGGCAGGTGGGAGCCGGTCGGTCAGGTTCCTCCTTCTGGGCAAAAAGGGCCGTCGTTTGCGGGCGGTGTGCCAGCCGTCCGGGGGCTATAATTGCATACGGTCGGGGATTCCTCCCAGACAGGAGGCACCGGGGCCGGGAGCCCCGTATGCCTGCCTAGAGTCGAGCGAGGTGCACAAAGGGCAGGCGAGAGCCGGAGGGTCAGGCCCCTCCTTCTGGGCATAAAGGGCCATCGTTCGATGGCTGGCGTGCCGTCCTGGGTCCGAAATCGGATATGGTCGAGCTTTCCTCCCAGACCGGAAGCGAGGGAGCCAGGATCCCGAGCTGGGCGCGTAGAGCCGAGCGAGTTGCACAAAGGGCAGGCAAGAGCCCTTGGTCCAGGCCCCTCCTTCTGGGCAAAAAAGGCCGTCGTTCGAGGGCAGGTGCCTTGGGCTGCACGGGGCTCGCCAGGGTCCAAAATCGGATACGGTCGAGGATTCCTCCCAGACCGGAGGCACCGGGGCCGGGAGCCCCATCTGCGCGCGTAGAGCCGAGCGAGGTGCACAAAGGGCAGGCGAGAGCCGGAGGGTCAGGCCCCTCCTTCTGGGTAAAAAAAGCCGTCGTTCGCAAGCCGGCGCAGCTGCGGGCCCGCGGTGGTCCGGGGGCCAAAATTGGATACGGTTGAGTATTCCTTCCAGACCGGAGGCGCCGGGGCCGGGACCCACGGCTGTGCTCGTAGAGCTGAGCGAGGTGCACAAAGGGCAAGCGAGAGCCAGAGGGTCAGGTCCCTCCTTCTGGGCAAAAACGGTCGTCGTTCGCTGGCTGGTCTGCCGGCGATCCTGGAGCCGGCCTGAGGCCAAAATCGGATACGGTCGAGGATTCCTCCCAGACCAGAGACGCCGGGGCCGGGAGCCCCGGCTGCGCGAGTAGCGCTTAGCGAGGCTCACAATGTGCTGGGTTAGGGTTAGGGGTAGGGTTAGTGTTAGGGTTAGGGTTAGGCTTCGGTTTAGGTTTAGGGTTAGGGCTCGCGTTAGGGTTTGGGTTTAGGCTTAGGGTTAGGGTTAGGTTTAGGATTAGGGTTAGGCTTAGCGTTCGGGTTAGGCTTAGGGTTCAGGTTAGGGTTCGGGTTCGGGTTAGGGTTCGGGTTAGGCTTAGGCTTAGGGTTAGGCTTAGCGTTTGGGTTAGGCTTAGGGTTCGGGTTAGGGTTCGGGTTCAGGTTCGGGTTAGGGTTCGGGTTAGGCTTAGTGTTCTTGTTTTGGTTCGGGTTAGGGTTCGGGTTAGGCTTAGTGTTCTTGTTTTGGTTCGGGTTAGGGTTCGGGTTAGGCTTAGGGTTAGGGTTCGGGTTAGGGTTCGGGTGCGGATTAGGGTTCGGGTTAGGCTTAGGATT
>NW_020925012.1:0-6514 GCF_003984885.1 Neopelma chrysocephalum
AGGATTTGTCCTTCCCAAAGCTTGGGCGGATGGAGGAGGAGGCTGCGAGGAAGAGGAAGATGCCTTGGGCCCCCCAGGCAGGTGAGGAGGAAGTCAGTGGCCCTTTGGGCGGGTGTTGTGCTGGCTCTGGCAGCCCAGCATGGCCCCCGGCTGCAGGACAACCCCGCTGCCGCCGCCGTCCTGCCGGGGCCGGAGTTGGGGGGATGTCCTTGGCCTTCCCTGTGGGCCGGAGGCAAATCCCCTCCCTGTCCTTCTTGCTTCCTGCCCCAGGCCCCGAGCTGAGGACGGAGAGCCCGGAGGACAAATCCCCCTGTGAGACCCTGGTGGGAGAGGACGTTTTGAAGGGCTCCATGGCACAGGAAGGCAGCGGGGAGGAAAAGGTCCAGAGATCCCCGTGCAGGAGGGGCTCCAAATCCAGCCCAGGGTGCTCTGAGGAGGAAAGACCCAGCATGTGCCAGGAAGGCGGCCAGAGCTTGAGGGGGAGCTGTGACCTGGTGGTCCCTGAGCAGCCTCCCAGCAGGCAGAAGCCCTTCAGGTGCTTGGAATGTGGGAAGAGCTTCAGTAGCATCTCCCACCTGACTTGACACCAGCACATCCACACTGGGGCACGTCCCTACATGTGTGGAGAATGTGGGAAGAGCTTCAGCCAGAGATATCACCTCTCCACCCACCAGCAGACCCACAGTGGGGAGCGACCCTACACATGTAGGGAATGTGGGAAGAGCTTCAGCCAGAGCTATCACCTCCACATCCACCAGCGCATCCACACTGGGGAATGTCCCTACACATGTAGGGAATGTGAGAAGAGCTTCAGTGACAGCTCCACACTCCGCAAACACCAGCGCATTCACACTGGGGAACGGCCCTACAAGTGCTTGGAATGTGGGAAGAGGTTTCAGACCAGCTCACATCTCCTCAGGCATGAGCGGACGCACACGGATGAGAGGCCCTTCCGCTGCACCGACTGCGGGAAGAGCTTCAACCTGAACTCCCATCTTGTCACCCACCGGCGCATCCACACCGGGGAGAGGCCCTACAAGTGTGGGGAGTGTGGGAAGAGCTTCACCCAGAGCGGTGCCTTGACCAGACACCAACAGACCCACCAGTAAGAGAAGCCCTACCAGTGCCCCGACTGCGGGAAGAGCTTCAGCCGCTGCTTCCACCCCAAATGAAGCCCCTGATGGTGAGGCAACCCCTGGAGTCCAGTGACTGTCAGTCCATCCCTTTCGACCAGAAAGGGCCAGTCCCCTTTCCCAGGGGCAGGTTCTTCCAACAGAACCCTTCTTGGGGGTGTGTGTGGAGATTCCTGCCTTGGCTGGTGAACCCCCAAGGTCACTGCTGGAGGTTGAGAGCAGAGATCTCCCCACCAGCGTTGGTCTGGGGGAGTTCCATCCATCTCTAATTAAGAATTCTTGCTTTTGTGCCAGCTTGAGTAGAATTGCTTCAACAATTGCTTTAGTGTAGAGCACTGTCCTATCTTATCCTGTACTCCTGGTACTTTTAGTGTTTGTATTGTGCAGTAAATAATTCTGATGAAGATCTTTTGTCTGATCATTTGTAACCCTAAATAAATTCATTTCTATCAATAGATCTGATTTGCCATCATTAAAACCTTGGGGCAAAAGTGGTTCAGTCACACCTCTGTAATTCCTCTAAACTGAATGTGTTGGCATAATCTGATGCCTTAAGACCCTTTTAGGTTTTTTTTATTTTTCTAATTTTTATAAGCTTTATATATAATTATAGTAGAAGTAGATTTTAGAAGTATCTATATTATATTCCTCACCCTTTAGCACAAGTAGTTTGCACATTCCTCAACCCTCTTACCCCATTCCATGCTTCCCATATCGATTCTACCCCTGAATTCAGTAGAAATGTTTAGTCTCTTGTCAAGGCAGGCCTGGTAGTTGAGAGGTTACAGTAACACTTTTGTAATCTTAAGGTAACGAGTTCAAATCCTAGTGTGTGTTTTGTTTGTGTGTTGTTGTCGTGGGTTGTGTGGATTCAAAGTTTTAAGATTCCTAAGGAATCTCCCCCTGAGTTTGGTTTTGAAACACTGGAAAACTTTGACGATCTCAAATGGGATCCTAACGTGGCAGCAAATCTGGAAGCACTGAAACGTTATCAAGACTGGGTAATTTATGGATTCCAGCGTGGGGTTCCGAAAGCGATAAAGTGGTCCAAAATGTGTGAGGTTGGACAAGATACAAATGAATCACCCACAGATTTTCTGAACGGGTTGAAGGATGTCATCAGGAAATATACTGACATGGACATAGAGTCAGATCTGGGAAAGAAAAACCTGGTGTACTTATTTGTAGGGACAGTCCACAGATGACATAAGGAAAAAATTAGAAGCTGAAATTAAATTCTGCAGGGGTGGAGAAAAAAAAGTTATAATTCCAGACACTAAATATATTGAGGCAGCTGCTCTTAGGGCCATCAATAAAATAACTGAGGACATCTACCCGGTGGTAGCCAACCCCTATACACTGTTAACCACATTGACAGAGGATTTAGGATGGTTCACTGTACTTGATCTTAAAGATGCCTTTTTCTGCATTCCTGTACACGAAGACAGCCAAGAGATTTTTGCCTTTGAGTGGGAAAATCCTGAGACAGGGAGGAAAACGCAACTAACCCGGAGAGTTCTTCCACAAGGCTTTAAGAACAGTCCAACAGTTTTTGGGAACCAGCTGGCAAAAGAACTTGAGGACTGGAGAAGACAGCGGCAAGAAGGAGTTGTCCTGCAATTTGTAACGTGGACACATGAGACCAGAGATGTGTTTAAACAACTGAAACAGTCCTTGATGTCAGCTCCAGCACTAGGATTACCAGATTTAACTAAACCTTTCGAACTGTTCACACGCGAGCAGTTGATGCCAATTTGTGCCCCAAAGAAGGCGTGGAGAAACTGCTCAGAGACGAATTTTCAGTCTATAAGCAGGAGGTATTTATTTATTTACGGCCGGGGAGCAGCCCAGGTCGCCCTGGAAGAGCTGCTCCACTACAGTAACTTACAACTGAGATTTTTATACACTTTTTGTCAAGCAATTGCATCACACATTATGAATATTCATTATATTGCAACATCTACTTTTAATATTCATAACAGGCAGAGTTGAGGCAGAGGTAGAGGTGTGGTCTCCAATTTGGGGAGAATTTCAGGGGTCGTTCCGGTTCTTCATCTTCATGAACTCAGTGTCCTTCCATCATCATCTTCATAAACTTTTGAACCTTCCCTAATTCGGATAGTTTCCTTGTGCATTTGGCAGGGATTTCCAATGTCTGGCAAGAGTACCTGATTTCTTGGCTCGTCCCTTTTCTTATCTCCCTTTGTTTCTCTTCTATATGTCCTTTTTTGTGTATGCTAGCATTTTTAGTTCTTTCTGTCCATGCTTTATGTTCTTTCATGTCAGAGTGTCCTGTATTCTAGTGAATTTATTATCTCCGCTGTTTCTTAATACTAAGTTCTCTATGATTTTACTTAAAGCCTGCATTTTGTATTTAACTTTCTAATTCCTGTATTGCTCTACTAAATTCGCATTCCAGGTTTTACCTGGCTTCACTACCGCCGCCTTTCCGTCTTCTGCTGCCCGCTCACAGTGGAAAAAAATGCCCAGCTTTCTCAGTCCCAGACCTGGGTCCAGTTGAACACTGTTTCCGAGTTTCTAGGACCCCAGCCGGGGGGCTGAGGGGGCGTGGTCCCCAGCAGGGCTCCTGCCCCTTCTCCCCTCATGCTCTCAGAACATGGCCACTTCTTCTCCAACTCCCTCATCCCCCTTCTTTTCTGCTCTGGTGTGATAAGTTTGAATTTGGCAGGGGCGCTGATTGGGTCAACATCAGGAGAGACACCACCCCCTCAGGGATTACCATTTTTTGAACTCCAGGGGGAAAAAACACCTTTTTTCCCCACCACACCCCCGGAAACCAAAGAACCAAGCCCCCACCATGGGACAGTTCAACCCCATCCGTGTGCCAAAGGCTCCTTTGGGATGTCACAGCCTATCCTCTCCAGTCCGGAATAGCCCCTGGTGACCAAAGAACCAACACCTCACACCCCACAGTGCAGCCCCACCCGTGTTCCATGGGCGCCTCTGTGATGTCACGGCCTATCCTCTCCATTCCGGAATAGCCCCTGGCAACCAAACAGCCAACGCCTCACCACCCTGAAATGCAGCCCCACCCATGTGTCATGGACCCCTTGGTGATGTCACGGCCTATCCTCTCCATTCCGGAATGGGCCTCGGCAACCAAAGAACCAACGTCCTACAACCCCAAAGTGAAGCCCCACCTGTGTGCCATGGACCCCTTTGTGATGTCACGGACTATCGTCTCCATTCCGGAATAGCCCCTGGTGACCAAAGAACCAACACCCCACACCAGCACAGTGCAGACCAAGCCATGTGCTTTGGGCCAGTTTGTTATCCTACCCATTCCGGCCTATCCTCTCCGTTCCGGAATAGCCCCCTGGGGTGGCTTGAGACCCCTAAACATCCAATTCTTTAGTCCAAGCCCCCTGCCACAACTCACCCCAGTGGGAGAGGGCTTTTCCAGACACAACACAAGACTCAAGATGGGGGGAAGGGAATTCGATTACAATTAGGACACAAAGAAATATTAGAATACATTCTAGACACAATCCTAACTCTCTCTCCTGTGATCAACCAGGATTTACAATGGATCCAATCTCTTCTCCCTCCAAGAAAAGTCCAGAAGGGAAAAAGGAAAGATCCTTTCCACTCTCAGGGCAGCAGTCTCTCTTCTTCCATGCAGCAGTCCTAGCTGAAGTTGGAGCTGGATCTCTTTCCATTCCACACAAGGGGGGGTCTCCTCTCACCTCTCTCAGCCCTTCAGCTCCAAGCAAAGGTCTCTCTCCTGTGCACTGCCATTGCTGGGACAAAAGCTCGTCTCACCACATTGATGCCTTAAGCCCCTAATGGTTTTCCTATTTTTCTACCTTATGAGTTTTATAGGTAATAGTAGTTTTTAGAAGTAGTTTTTAGAAGCAACCCTTTCTCCCTCTTCCCCGTAGCACCCCTTAGTTTATACATTCCTTAACCCTCTTACCCCATTCCATACTCCCCATATCAGCCCTATCCCCGTATCCAGTAGAAGATGTTTTGTCTCTTGTCAAGGCAAGGCCTGTTCTGTTTGGGGAACGCTTGTATCTTGGCCTAAACAGCAGGACAGAGTCAAAGAACTGGGTGACTCTGTACCCCGAAGATGATGAAGGATGATGAAGAGAGGGTCCCAAAATGCACCCCAGACCCAATTCAGAGGGTGGGCCAGGGGGTGGACCAGGCCAAAAGTTACGGGGTGGACACACTTGGGATTGGACAGATATGGTTATAAATGTAACATCTCAGGCACAGCCTGCACGTGTCGTACACCATCAATTGCCTTGGCACGATTAAACCCTTTCCTTATCTCACCCTAATTAACGGCTCCTGGATTTTTTCTTAGCCCCAACTGAGCAGGCAACATGCTGTTCCCACAGCTTGGGCTGGCACATGTACAAGGACTTGCGTCCTTTCCCACAGCTTGCCGTGGTGGGAGTTTTGCCCGGTGTGCTTCCAGTCTGCAGGTGGGAATCTTTGCCTGGATGGGTTCCCCAGACCTGCCTTACCAGCCCTGGCTTCCTGTTGGGGCTGTCTGCTCTTTCCCACAGTCTGCACAGTGCAATTCTGTCCAGGGTGCTTCTTCCAAAGCTACACCTCCCTTTAGGCCTTGGAATTAAATGCCTTCCTGTTTGTCAACAGTGCTTATATGTTGTGGTGCCTTATGGGATTTTCTTTCTTTGACAGTGTTTTGAGACAGTTCATTGTGCCCTTCAAGTCCTTACATGTGCACACACACACCACTCTCACCAGTGTCTGGTCCTCCAAAGAACACAAGCCCTGATGATTTGTAGCTCCCACTCCAGTGGTTGGCACTTGGAGCTCCCTCTGTACCCAGAGCTCAGAGCTCCCTTGTCCCAGAAAGTTTAAAGATATTGTGCCTCATTCTGCCAAGACAATCCTTGGAGAAAAGGGTCCCTCTGTGTTTCCTGGGATAAGAGCACTCTATTGTCATCTTCCAAAACTTTGAAGAGGTCCCAGAGATCTCCCAGGAAGGAATTTGGGGCCTCAAGCACATGACCCATATATAGAGGCTGAGGACTCAGGGGTCAGTGGTGTGAAGATTGAGGACAGTAGAGGAGTAGCCTGAGAGGTCTGGAAGGGGGGTGTCAGAGCTGGTGGAGCTTTTCTTCCTGGCAGAAAACAGCCTAAGAAAGAACTAGTGCCACCAAGGGCAGCTGGGGGGGCCTAGACTGGTGACAAGAAGTAAGAACTTTCCCTCTGAGGTCAGTGCTCTGGTGCAATATGTCACAAAGAAGGAGTCTGGATGAGCCCAAGGCTTTGTGTGTCCAGGAAGAGCCAGGGAGGACGCAGAGATGTCAGTGCAGGAAGGTGCCAGCCAGGTGAGGCAGCCGGGGGGATGACGACAGCCTGCAGGGAAAGGGGCAGGGCAT
>NW_020925013.1:0-80027 GCF_003984885.1 Neopelma chrysocephalum
ATCAGAGCTTGAAAAATGTTCTGGTTGTAGAAAACTAAAGCTGCCTGACTGATCAGAGGCAGGATGAGAGGACAGGTGTTGGGTCTTAAATCTCGTTACACTCTGTCATTTGAATAGTGTGCCTAAGTATGAAATGGTGCCTTAATTGTTCTTGAGGGAGGAGCTATATAGGGTTTGTTTTTGTTTTCTTTCTTCGTTTCCTTCTACAGTGTCTTGGCTATTGTGAAGTAGCACACTTTACACAAATCTGTTCCTCAGTCTGTCTTTTCACCCCGTGTCCTGCCCAGCAGTGATGCACAAAATGCCTTTGCTGATGCACAAAATTTTATGGAATGGCAGGAGTCATGCCGACCTCTGCTGCATCTGCTGAGTGGCTTGCCGATGGACTCATAGGCCACAGCACTGGAAATGATAAGATCCATTTTGACTACCAGGAGACTTCAGGGAGTCTGTTAGCAGATGTGGACAAATAGCTTTGCTTTGCTTCATAATTCCTTTTCCTCTCAGGAAATTTTCTAATCAAGACCTGAGACTTTGTGGATTTATACTGATATTTTGATATGAAGTGATTAATATAGTGATACACCAGATAACAGGCAAGGCAAATGCTTGTTCTAGTCATTTGTTGTGCTTACACTGAACTGGGAAATATTGGGAAGTCTTACCACCTAATACATGCTGAGAAAACAGTCTAAAAATCAGAAACACATTTTGTTTTTAAAAGCCAGGAATATGCTTTTTATACCTGTGGCAGTAAATGAAGCAGTAATTAACAGAATAGGTGTATCAATCTCATGAAATGAGTATGAAATTAATACTCACTGAAGTTATCAAGTGTTACATCATGTTTTGAATGGAATTTGCCTTAGACAAGATGTAAACTCCCTAGTTAACTATACAGTCCTATACGGCTGAACTGCACTTTTAACACCCTTTCAGTTTTATTCTCTGGTTTGTAGATTGAACAAAAGTATGGCACTGGACTTAGGGGGTGGGGCTGGAAAGGGGAGACCTGGAAGGTGGTACTAGAGTATCATTCCTGTTGCCTGGGGCATTTGAGCAGTTTATGTGAATTCAGCTAGCTGGAGCTAGTGAGAATCTTCGAATTTGTTCTATCAGGCTATGGGCGGAGCCCAAAGCTGTTTTTATTTGTCATTGTTGTCACTTTGATAAAGAGTTGATAGAATCAGTTGTTAAGCAAGAGCTTCTTTGGAAGACTGGAGGAAGTTGAATTAGTTGCTGGCTAAATCTGGTTTAACATTTCTGTCCTTGTCGTGGCAAAAATGGACTTGTGCATGTGTGCCCATGTAAATGAATAGGCTGATGTCCTTCTGCATCTGCTGAGGTCTTACCAGCATTTCATGTGCTGCTGAGAGCTTTTCCAGCAGCTAAATTTTGCCAGCTTTTTTTTCTTTTTGATTATTAAAGATGTAAGCCAAAGATGATGATGCCATATCTATTTAGACCTTATTGCTTTTGTTTGATTTTAAGATCTTTTCCAAACTAGGGATAATTTTTATAGAGACTTAAAAGTATCTATTTAAGAGGACTGAAATATGAAAAATACCTTGTTCCTTGGTAAAATACCTAGCAATTATGAAATGTTAATAGATAATATTTTACTTGAATAATGTATTTTGTATCCATATTGCAAGTTCATCAGAGAATATACCTCAATCTAATGATGTACTAATGATGTACTAACTAATCACTTTGCAGTATGTGATACTACTTTCATGTTTTTTAATCTATCTTTGGTTTCAAATTTTGTATGAATGGCCAGATTCATTATAGTTTAATGTTCAGAAAAATGATAGTGAATTATCATTGATTGAAAAGAAGTTTTACATTTCAAATGAAATTTTCTTTAAGGCTTTGATGTGCTATGTAAGTTCGTAAGTGAACTAAATTATCGATGCTAAAGTATATTAAATTATGATTTTAGTTTAAACCATTGTTAAATACAAAATATTAACTGGTTATAAGCCATGGCTAAAAGCAGTGTTTGCAAAAGGGGATTACTGTACAGTGTTACATTACATACTAGAAATTGCTAAATACAAGCCATATTTGAGTATTTTCAAAGAAAGTATTGATTTAGCAATAAAATTGTTTACTTGTAAATATGAATTTATTGATGCTCTGTCTAATGGTAGTTGATCAGGAGCAACATTTATTCTTTTAGAAAACTTAGCATAAAAGTGTTTTCAACATTTGAAACATTTTCAGTTGTGAAAATGCATTGTGAATAATGCAAAAATGTTGAAAAAAACCCAACGCTGGAGAATGACTGAAAGGGTGCCCCTCACGTGAAATCCACTTCTACAATGGTAATGAGAAATGCATAAGTTTATACTCATATATATGTGTAATTTGAGATAGCCTTGGTGCTTGCTTTATTGTTAATTTCGTTTCATAAAAAAGAAGTGAAATTCACCCAGGTGAGAGGGCTCCTACAAAGTTGTTTCAACTTTGGTGATGATTGTATTGGAGACTAATAGATGTAGCAGTTGTCTGATTTGTAGCTATCTTAAGTAAAAACTAGTGCAAAACTGTCTCTGTACCTCTGTAGTGGGTTCTGAGCTGGCAAGCTGTGAGCCTTGTAGCACAAGAGTGGTTCTAGGTTAATGTCCCTGTCTTATAGCCCACGCTGTGAAGTAGGAAGGAGCAAAACACTCACAGAATAGAGTGACACTGCAAGTCTGCACTCGTGAAAGAACCAGGCATCCAGGTGCATCTCCTGACCTTCTGTTGTTGTTCTCTCCTGAGCCAGTCTGATCCTTTGTATGCTCCTTCCTGTCTGTATTACAGGTGGTGAACTACATGGAAACATTAGTAGCTAAAAATGGAGAATGCTAACAGTCCATTTCTTCAACTACCTCTCAGCTATTGGTTGCTGCTTAGCTGAGACTGAGCAGTCACTGCTCTGCTCCAGCACAAGGTTAAACAGGGTTGCCAAACCCAAAGGAGCTCTTCTGCTCTGATGTGGGACAGTGAGGCATGGATGCGTCACTTGTCCTTATCAGCACTTGGCCAACACCTCCCAATATAGGCTGGTCTGACCATGCTAACCCCTGGCTGGATAGTGCAGTCATCCACAGCTGACAAACCCAGCACAAGCAATGAAGCAGAGCTCAGACCAGGTCTGCATTATCTGAATGCAGCAGCACCCCACTATAAGCTGTCACCAACACACAAGAAGACAGAGCCCAGAAAGGCACTCAGATTTTGTGTGTAGAATGAGAAGCAAACTACTGGTATTGATAGACAAGGAGTAGGGAAACATGGATATAACATGAGCTTCCTCATGCAAATACTGAGTCTTCTTGTAAGAGGGATTTAAATCATGCTGGTAAGAAGTATGCTATTCAGGAAACTACAGAGCTACCTTTGGCCTGATTATGTTATCTTGTCTCTGTCTCTCTCATGTGTACATGTAAACCCAATCTCACAGTACACCTGACTGTGGGACTGAAAACCACTTGGGTTTTTGCTTGTTTGCTTCATTTGACCTAGAGGCATTCAGGTGAAGTGCTCAGACAAAAAAAAGCATGACATTTTTGTTTGTTTCCCTGTATGCATGAGACAAGCATATAATTGGTGAGATGAGTTGTTTCTCCTCTTCCAGATGAATAGGTCTTTATTATTTTGTGTATCTGCATAGATGCAGAGCATGTTTAGAGCATCTAAATAAATAATAAAATGAAAGGTAGGAAGGACACATTGCAATGAGTATTAGTGAATAATCTTCCTTGAAAGAAAAATTGTATTATCACGTGCACTTTAGTAAGAAGTACAACAGCCATGGTTTAGTGAGGTCTGTAGCCTTAACCAACAAAATTGCATGAAACAACTGGCAGTCTGCACTCTAAATGTTGGTATCTACAGTGTGTGATTTATGGGCATTTGCTAAGGTGTGTTTATATAAGAGCTATACTGAGCTTTTTCCGTGTTAGTACATACTTCACAGTCCACAATTCTCTGCTTTTGTCTGCAGAATCATTGCTGTTTTTCATAGCTGCAAAAAGACAGTTGAAAGACTCATTTCTTTTAGTATGGAATTACAGCCATTCAGCAATATTTCTGATGAACTGTTAAAGCTTGACTTTGGTGAGGTCTGCACTAGGAATGCTTCATTAAAATAAGAATGTCATGTTACAGGAGAAGTAAGATTAATCTAACAATACCTATGAAACTGTCTTTTGTCCTTACATAGCAAGCCAGCTTTCTGTGTGAAAATGGGAATACCCTTAGTTTTTACTGGCATAGCTGTATTAGTCTTAGAATGAGTGCGCCATCGCAGCTCTCTGAATGAAGCATCACACCTCTTTGCACATTTGCTAGATATAGCTGTCTGGAAAAATGCATAATATGGGTATAAACTTTTTTTTGTGAGCATGCTATGGTAGGTATTTATGGGGTGCATATTTACTTGCAGGGTGCATATACATATAAAAATAGAAGTAAGTTATTCAGATGATTCTGAATTTTATATTCCTTTTATTATGTATCTTAGGCAAAACTATATGAGGTAGGATAAGGAGAAAAGAACTGTCAGACATGTTTACAGCCATATCTTTTCCACTTGGTAGAAAGGAAACTGTCAGGATTTCCTATAGATGAGTTTTAGGGGAAAAAAACCCCCATTTCTCTTTTTACAATATTTAAATGAATAAGTACTCTTTTGTAGGGGAGAATTTTGATATTAGAATAAATCACCTTTGTAGTTTCTCTTGTGTGGATACCTTTATGTATTTAGTACAGGGAGTCTTAGAAAAGTTTTAAGCTACACTGTGTTCTCCCAAAATACAAGTATCCTTGTATGGTGTTAACTTTGATGTAGCTTATAAATCTTATTTATGCAAATAAGCTGTAGAAAGTCATTCTCAGTAGGTAAGGTAGCAGGTTCAAGTTGTTGAAATTTCTGTGCTGCAGGACTTTGGTGTTTAGCTGCAGCTGTGAGAGGCACGATATATATTATATCTCTCTGTGGATGATATAAATTATATATATGATATATATATAATGTATCTCTATGGCACAATATATTTATTAACAACTGCATTCCTTCAGCATTGGTATAGCATAATTTTGGGTGCATTACTGAAGTATAAGGTCATTGCAGTACCTCTGTTAAGTTTACTCTTCTTCTCTTAAATGCCTGTGGACTAAAAGTCCCTGGACAGCTGAACTCAACTAGGCATAGCCATGCAGAGGAGGTACATATAGGAGGATCGCACTGATCTTTTGAATTAGATTATTTTTACTTATTTGTTTTCTGTAGAGCACGTTCAAGTGTCTATTAAACATAGGGGCTTACTGCTGAGGAACATAGGAGTAGCCCTGAGACTCCACTTAGAGCAAAACTTGCTAATTTTGTATATTAGTTGCCCTGGCAAAACATCCTCGGCTAGGGCTACACTTTGGGAACTGGGGACTGGGTATCAATATATTGTTTGGAAAATGTCTGTGCTCAAAATATGGCAAAGGAGTGGCAACTTGATGAAACACAGAATAGGATATAGGCCAAACTGTGCAGCTATATTTGAGAGTGAGATTTCCACCCAGGTTCCTTTCTTCACTTTGCCTGGAGAAGGTGGAGAAGCAGGATGCATTTTTCCTTGAGGAAAAGGGGAAAGAGTGAAGCATTACTTTGTCTGTTTAGTTGTCATTGCTCCCAAGTCAGGAATGGATGTCTGTAATAGAGAGAATGAGGAGAAAAAACAGAGGAATAGAATGAGCAGAAAAATCAGAAATGACAGGGGAAGATCATCCCCAACAGGAGTCTCTAAGAAAAAATACACAAAAGAATGTGACTAAGAATGAATTGACATGTTGTCAATTGACATACATGTGGATGTAACTTTTAGAACAAAGTAGTATTTATTTCTTTTGCCTCATATCTGATTTATTTTTCTTTTTTTTTTCCTTTTTTTTTCATCTTGGGAATTGTCCTGTGCAAATCACCTATACATACAGTTTACATAATAAAAACATTAAGGGAAGGAGGATAAACATTTTTTTTTCCTTCCACGTATAACAGGTTTTTCTTCTGCTCTTCCAAGAGAGGACTCTTCTTAAAAGGAGATTGGAAGGCCAGAATCATCTGATAGAGTATCAAACTGTTTGGTTTTAAGATCTGGTCACAGTAAAGCCTGAGCAGCTCATTTAAGAGGTGTGTTAGGGCGAGTCCTGGAAGGAAAGTGATAACTAAATAATTTCTATTTTATTTTCTACTTTTCCATCCAAATTGTACTTTCTATAAAATACAAGAATTATTGTAAAGCAAACAAAAGGCTGTAAGGGAACTAATCATTATGAGAGTCCAGGCGCTCTCGTGGTAGTGTTTTGTGGCTTCTTCCAGAGCTGTTTTGAAAGATTTGGCTTAGGTTGATCCTTGTCAAGTTGGTTGGACTAATAGCAAGAGAAGCATGCTATTAAAATAGCTTGCATAAATACAATTGATTTTTGCATATGAAGTAGTTGTGAAAAATATGAAATATGAAAGCTCAGTTTGCTCCATAGTCCCTCATGTCCAGTGCAAGCTGAGCACAGATTTGATTTCTGTGCCAGGATTTTTTATATTAACATTGCAATAATTTAAGCATAATTTTACAAAATATTGCTCAAACCAGGCTATTTGTTTGAAGGTATTTGTTTGAAGCATTTTCAGGTCAGAAGTATAAGTAACTAAGGTCTGTTGTTTCATAGCTTATTTGGTTGTGATGCAAACATATTGTATGTTTGTATCAATATATTGACACGTCTAAATACATGATACATAATGGGGTTTTGTGATGTGAGATTATATATCTATGTATATCCATGTAAAGAGTTTTTTTTAACATTGTTTTTAGGGCAAAACTTGAAAAACCTTCTATTTATGTGAGGTACTGGTCACAGTAGTAGTTCCATGGACAAAATAATATGGTTGTGGTTATGCATTTGATTCTGTCAGTTGCCAATATTTAGCTAAATATTTTTTGAAATTAAATTCCATTTACTGCAGGGTGGTTTTTAGAGACTATACGTATGTACTGCATCATTATGTGGAAAACTTAAAAGAAAATGATTGGTATATATTGTGTTTTAAAGGATTGACTGTGTTTTAAAGGATTGACCCCAAAACAGGGGTCGAAATAGGGAGTAATTTGTGGAATTGCTCAGGAGTGTTTATTGAAAATACTGCAGTTGTAGAGAATACCTTTAAAGACACTGCTCTGGTAGGGCTGAAAATCTCACATTGTGAGATTTATGGTCTGAAAAAAATTTAGTATCATCTTGTATATTCATGTTAATGCTTTTGTTATCACTAGAGGGCAGTAAATACAAACACTGAATTATGTATTTACCAGAAAGTATTTTTCTTTTTTAATTTATTTAAAATTATAAAGGAGCTTTATTAAATAACCCAACTCTTGAATTTTACTACATATTTACCCTAAAATGTTCAGAAGAACATTTTTATCTCAATCTGTTTAGCAACATAAAATTCTCATATTTCATCCATAAGAATTATATACTCCCTAATAAAATGATCTGTAAAATAAAAAATGATACAGCATAGGCTATTCCATAATTTTTAATAAACGTAATTCTGACAGGCAGGAGCCTGCCAAGAAAGCCTTTTTAAAACAGTATAATTGTGCTACCTTTAGCATCCTTAAAACTGAGGCTCCTTCAGAAGAATTGGGGATTTGTTCCAATTACAGGTGTTGGTTCTCAGTCACCAGTGGAGTTCAAGCCTTCTTGATATCAGCACAAGACCTAGCTTTGTTTCCACCCCTGCTGCTCACTTGGTGTGCGGCAGCTGATTGCTGCATCTGGAAAAATTTACTCATATTCATAAAATTCCCTATTGTTTGTTTGGGATTTTTTACTTAAATTCTACATTTTTTCTTCTAGTCATGGAGTCTTATGCAGATGCAGAGAAGTTTGATGAGGCTGGCTGATTCAGTGGAGTTTTCGTGTCCAGCTGTCCTGCTGCTTTCTCCAGACCAACTCTGGTTTTTGGCTTAATTGAGTCCATCCACATGCCCTTGCTTGCTGGATGAAAGGACCATTCTTTTCTGCTTTGATCTTCCATCACTGAGTAGACTCTCCATTTTGTGCAGAAACTTTCTGCTGTGCCAGCATAAGCCCTGATGGAGCTGGCTAATGCTGTGACAAGTATTGTTGAATTGTGACAAGTAGGAGTTGAATTTGCCATGGGTAATTATCACTGTTCCCTGGTATCTGGAGGTCAGCCTAAAAATTGTAGAAATATAGAAAGGTTTGGGTTGGAAGGGACCTTAAAGATTATCTAGTTTTAACACCCTGGCACAGGCATTGTATTTTAATATTTTTAGACAGGCTCTTCATTTGGTTTATGAGATTTCTTCAGGCTATCTGTTCTTGTTTGTAATGCATACAACTTTGAAAACTAAAACTGGTGTTACCCTTATCTGTCTTCCTTTTGGCTTTACTTTTTGCTGCTTACTAGACAATATGCACTACATCCAGCACACTTGTATTCAGGACTGATGCTCAGACATGTCTCTGAAGGTTCCTAGTGCAACTTCATAGTCAATCCAGGGGGTTGCAGTGAAGAGCTGCAACAAGCCTCCAAGCTAAGTATGTTTCTGCTGGAGTTCCTGTATTACCCATCACTGACCCATAGAAGGAAAGACCCAGATGGTAATTTTCCCATGGGACAGTTAGAAAGGTACTGCAACTGAATCACCGAATCACAGAATGGGTCAGATTGGAAGCAACAACAGTGGCTCACTGGTCCCATCTCCCTACTCAAGCAGTGCCATCCCAGAGCACGTTGCACAGGATTGTGTCCAGGTGGTTCTTGAATATCTCCAGTAGGGAGAATCCATCACCTCTCTGGGCAATCTGTTCCAGTGCATGGTCACCTCCACAGTAAAGAGGTTCCTCCTCATAATCAGGTGGAACTTCCTGTGCATCAGTTTCTGCCCATTGCCTCTTTTCCTGTTGCTTGGCAGCAACGAGAAGAGCCTGGTTCCATCTTTATCAAGCAAAACGTAGAATATTATGTATTTCAGCTTTTCTGTTATTATATTCAGGACTGGTGTTTTGTGAAGTGGCCTGAAGTTACCCATCCATCCTGCTTGCAAATTTTAAATGGCACAAATTAAAATTTTTGCAGTCTTTAAAAGTGTGCTATGGTTGAACATCACAGCTCCTGGGATCTCTGCCACCTCTTTTTATTACTCTTTTGGAGAAAGTTGTCCATGATCATTGATTAAATAATAGCTAACATTTGCTGAAGGTATCAAGGGACTTCATAATCTTTCTGCATTTCAAGGTCATTGTCTTAATTCTTTCAAAACACACAACCATGCTCATTAAAACCTTCCCCTTTTTTTTCTGAATTATTTTATTACTCAATGTAATTTCAAATTATATGTTTCTCATTTCCATATTCTTTGCTTGATTGGAAGCATTATAGAAAATGTCATTATGCCCTTCTTCCCCATGCGTTATCTTCACGGATGTATGTTTGTATAAAAACAAGAATCTCCAACTTTTGTTTTTCTTAACTTGAATTCCTCTCAGTATTCAGTTTGTGGAAGCTATTTGCGGTGCGCTCAGCTATTCATCATAACCTCCTCTAAAGCTAATTATTCACTCTTTGCAGTCTGGGAATTGAGCATGAAAATCAGCCAAAATGATTCCTGTAAATCAGTGCTACTGTGACTTTCCCAAGTATAAATGTCCAAGATCATACTTCTACATGTAGCCTAAGTCAGAGTGCATGCTTTCTGACACAGTGAAGTCATAAAATTAAATTATATTACAGCAATTGGTAGTTTTATGAGGTTGATATTGTGGTTCTTGAAAAAATCATACAAATTAGTAGTAAGCAGCCAATATCAGGTGTAACTTCCTAATATTAGTATAATTAATATGCAGGTAGAATAAATTGTAACATATAGGTACACCGGAGGAAAATGTTTTTTCATGTTTTTACATCAAAAGGATCTAGGTAATAACATTATCTTTCAATAAATTCAATAAACTGTAATCCTGTTTCTCTTACAGATGTACCTTTGTTTCATACATTAGTGAGGGATAAAAAAATTGGAGATGTTTTAATACCTGCTAAACAGCTAGTGTAATTTACATGCCAGCCATTTTACATATTCCCTATCTGAATCAAGTTCTGCACCATTGGGAACAGTTGTTAATATTTAAGGAGGAAATAGCCATTAAAGCAAAGTAAGAGAAAATAATTTAAAACTTGGCTTTCCAATGTCTGCTAATAGTGCCTATTGCAACCAAACTTACATAGTTCATGCTTCGTTCCTAAAGCAGCCAAAAGGGTAGTGGCTATTATTTTACCATTTTCTAAGTCATGCTTGAAATTTCCTTCTGAAGAAAGGCAGCATATTTTCAGTTCTCAGTGTTGATGCTGGGCAGGTGGCAGCAGTGCTCTCTTTTGGGTGATCAGAAGACAATGCAACACAGACATAGACAAGATTTATATGCAGTGTTACAAAGCTGAGCTGGAAGAATCAGGATAAATATTTTCCAGAAGTACCTTTTGGCTTCTTTAATGTCATGCTGAGTCTCTACTAACTCCAGTTTTATTTTCAAAACTTAATTTACATGTTAATATACATCTGGCTGCATAGATCCAGAACAAGTGTAACTTGCATATTAAATAGAAAATGTGTCAGAAATGTTTTATGTTATCTATTTTAAAGAAAACAGTATGCTTTCCACGTGAAAATACATTAAGTGCTGATGATCTGTTGATTGTATTCAGTTGCTATAGATTTCTCTCCTGTAAGGATGAAATTTGTTGATATCATATTTTACCCTATTGATTTTTACAAGTTCACTTCTTTTTCCAGTTTTTAGTGTCACTGACTATGTCAGCCAAAACCTGTCCTATGACCTTTCTCAGCATCTCCCAGTGAATCAGCAGTGTGGAATTAGGCTGAACGCTGAACTTCGTTCAGTTTGTCCTTAGGCTTTGCCCATTGCCATATTGGGAAGCTCTTCCTTCTTTTGATGCAAGAAAGACTCAGAAACTTGCTGCAGTTGTGCATGTGCGTTCCACAGAATGGTGCAAGATAATCATAGAATCATAGAATGGCTTGGGTTGGAAGGTACTTTAAAGATCATCTAGTTCCAACTCCCCTGCTGTGGGCAGAATGTATTCCTCCCCTCAAGTTTTTGTCTCTTGAGTGGCAGATGGTGGGATATTTTGTTTAATGCCTGAGTCAGCTCACTGACAAACTCCTCTTTCAGTTAATCCTTTTTTTTTTTTCCTGTGATGTATAGCTGTAATTGATTATAATAATCTGCTGAACCAGAGCAAAAGTTGAATAAATACAGTGAGAATTTGAGGACTCTTGTTAACTCACTTCTTACATATACTTCTTACGTCTCCATGGAAGCTTAATACTCATTGGGAATTGTAGGACATGTGACTTACTTAGCTTAATAAGAACTGCTTTTATCTCTTAAAATAAAAAAAACAGTAGAAACTAGAAGCCTGGCTCAGTAGTCTGAGGTGGATCAGTTTTTAATCTAGATGGCATAAAAGCCAAAAAAATTTCATCACAGACTGCTCAAGAAACCAGATAGCTCTATTGATTTTGTTTTGGGATTTTTTTCCCCCTTTAGAAACCCTCAAAATATAATTTTCTTCCATATGAAAAATTAAAACCATTGGACAATCCACATGAATATACACAATGCTCATTTTAACTGCTTGAATGGTGCTTCCATTGAAGAGAGTGTTAAATGCTGCTGAACTGACAAGACTTTAGTCCGATTATTTTTGAATGGCATGTGAATGCTGCGGGCAGGGATGCCATTAATAAAGGGCATTTGCTGTTAAAAAAAATAAAATAGCATACCCTGTGCTCAGAAGAGAGCCAATGGGAAATTACTATACATCATGACACCAGCCCTACGGATTTATATCTTTTAGGGTGACATACTATTGGCTGCTAGTTAGCCTCTATGGGAGGGATCACTGCCACTGTCTGTGGCTTCCTCTTCAGGTCCTTTTTTGGTAGCTGTTGATAGAGCAAGTCTTTGAGCAGCCAAGCATCTTGACATACATTATTCATTAAGTCCTGGTATTCAGGAAATATGCATATCCCTGGCTCTTCAGAAATTTCTTCAGCTTGTACAATATGTGTCTTCAACATTGCCTCTGCATGCTTGGAGTTTCACAAATGGCATTTCTACAATCGGAAGACCACTCATTTGGATTTCATTTCAGAATGCCTCCTGTGCACACAGTTGCTGAGAACCTGAAGATTAGCAAAAAGAATTAGGAAAGAAGGAGTCTTTATTCTTGGAAGTCTTTTGCAGTGTCAGATAAAAAAGAACTGATTACCTTAGATTGGTAGCATAGGAAAAAAAATCAAAAATGCCTGAGGCAAACTATTTACTCTCAGTTTCTTGGGGCTACATAAAGGTAGAATTTTCTTTTACCTTTTAAGAACCTTTATTTGTGGTGTGTCATTGCGTGATCACTGGATAGCATGGTAATTTGTGGGTGATATGATTATGAGCACTATGAACATAAAGTAAAAAATGAGATAACATGCCTGTGTTCAGCAAGAAGAATGAACTGCACAGTATACAGTCTCTTAGAACTGTGCTGGGACTTTTAAAATAACATTCCTTCAGTGAATGATCAGACTGAGTCTAAAGCCAAAGAAATTCAGAAGAATTTTTTTTCTTTCAGATAAAGGTTGCTACAAAACTGTACTTCCAGACATTAAAAGATTTAAAAAATACCCCCTCAAAACTGTGCTACCATTACAATGGGAAGAGGGCATGAGTAAAGAAGCTGAGGATACTGGGTGGATGCATGACTCATACTGATTTTGATAGCTGAAGAAAGGTGAAATTATGAACAGTATGTTTCAACAGCATTTTGTGGTAGCCTATGTGTGTGTGACATTTTATTGATTAAAACATTGGAAATTGCCATCTTCTAATACTGATCTACATTTTATGTAGGGCAGCTTTGAACTAGCTTGAAACTATAGTACTGCTAGAAAATGAAATTAAATAAGATTTTATCTCTTTTTATGGAAAAGTTTAGCACCAAGGAATCAAATCAATATGCCTGTCAACACACAGAGCTGAAATCCACATAATAGAAAACCACACTTGAGCTTTGTTATAGCCATAAAAAATTATGTTTGTGCTTAAAAAAATTATGCCGCTCTTATAATCATTATCAAGTTGTAAAAAAAACAACAAACAAACAAACCAAACATCATCCTGTGCTTGGCATACAATAACTGTACCAAATCATCTGGTTTTAAAGAAAATTCTGATTTCTCCTGAACTAAATAATGGAAGTATTGAATTAAATTACTGAAAATAACACAAGCATTATATTCACACGACCGAATATCTTAAAGCTTTCTTGTATCAATAGCTAGTTTTATGATAGATATATATGTCTTAACATGGAAATGCAAAACCCTCATTAGGTGATTATGTCCAATTGTGAGCATTGTCAGCTACTACTGTATATTGTTACAATATATTTGCAAGGATTTTGGCCAGTCATCTGTGAAAAAAAATTAATACCATTATGCTAGCTAGGTGAATTTCTTTCTTGTTTACCAAAATAATAAGATGAAATTACTTTGCATTCAGCAAAAGGTGAGGTATTTATTCTAATTTACTAGAAAGTCTTTCCTGCATTTCCAAGCAGCTGCTGTCACATTTCTCCTTGCTAAATTGGAAAAATTCAATCACCAATTTAAATGTTCACTCTTAACTGTTTAGCCTTTAAATTGAGAGACTTTTTTTGCTAATTGAAGTTCAAGAGAGAGCATGGTAGCTGTAATTGAGTATAGAGGTGACAAAAAATATTCTTTGTATAGGCAGTGTCCTGTACTGTCTATAGACAATGATTTTAGTTAAGAAGCTAAGTAAGGCGTGAGCACACTTTTAGTACAGTGTTTTTTGAATTCACACTATAAATAGAGGAAAAATTTGAGAAGAAAAGATGATCTGGTTTTTGTGACATTCAAAACAATCATTTAGAGTATTTATGATATTCTAAATATTGAAACATCTTATTCTCAGAGATCATTGTACATGTTTACATCGCTTATTATACATATGTTTCTATATGCTTCAGGCTGTACTTTATCTCCTGTGAATTTTATTTCAGATAATGGTTGTCATGTGGAGTATTTATCCTCTGTTTTTGTTGAGTATTTTTTCTTGATAGTGATACTATCCCAATGCTAGCCTCTCATAGCTTATGTATAAAAACTAGTGTCTGACCTTCATATTAATTAAACACATGGAGTGCTTTAATGCAAATCTGTAGCTATTAAGAATTTTGTTTATGTATTAGGAATACTGCTAAAATCCAAGATAATTTTGCATTGATAAGCAATATAGACAGAAGCCTTAGATTAATTGGTAAGGCTGACCTATTTTGAATTCCTTGTTTGTTTTATTGTAGAATACAAGACTTTTTAAGTCCAGTAAAATAGTATTGTTTATTCTTTTTTGAGTTAAATGTCTTTTAAAAAAATTTTGTTTCAGAAACAAAATACAGTCACGTAAGTTGAATGTTCCAAGTATTGAATGAATGTTTAATGGATGTATTCTATTCATGTAAGCTTTTACAAATGTTACCTAGAAAAAAGGCAGCCAGAAAGGTTGAAACTGGGATCTGTTGCCATGTGGGTTTGGGAACCAGTGCAGTGAAAGTCTTCAGTTGCCCTTGACCATTTTTGTTTCAGCTTTCACTGGAGTTGGAGCTTGATTAATGCTCAAACTGAAGGACAAGATGGAGCTTTTTGGTCCATGGACTGCCTAGTTAGCCCCAGCTTCGCCTTCAGTACTGGTGCCGGAGGCTGTGGTGGTGACCAGCCTCTCACAGTCCTTCGGATGGTGCAGGTTTCTGTTGAGGAACGGAAGACCTGCATGGAAGAGACAATACCAGAACAGGGTATCTACCCTGAGAGTGGTTCTTTCTCAATACAGCTAACTGCTGGCTGATTGTTCGACTTGAGCTTTTTGTTATTTAGTCAAGAATTTTATACAAAATTTGTAAAATGTTCTTATGTGTTAACAATAACCCATATATATATTAAACATGCAGCCCAAACTCTTTCATGACCCTGTATTGACTCTAGTTAGATCTTGGAATTGATAATTTCTTTATACTATACATGCGAAGTCTTCCCAAAAATGTATCAGTGCTCTTGCTGCCATACGGGAAAATGGTTACTGCAAATATTTGTCTTTTTTTTTTTTTCTGCGGGTCTTTGCTGCCATCAGAAAAGTACCTTATTTTTTCCAAAAAATGTATATTTATCCTAGATTGACAGCAGTAATATATATAAGCAGAGATACGCACACACAGGGCTTCAGCTCAGAAGGGCCTAAGCTACAAACATGTTCTTAGGAGGTTAACACTATTTGGGATGTTGTTCCCGGTTCATTATCATCAGTGTGTGCACTTCTATTCTCATGTATTAGTTTTCACTGCAGCAGACTTCCTAGGTTTTTAAATGGAGATAAAATTGCATAGGTACTTTCATCACTTTGGAAAGAGTTGTAAAGTTATTTGAATGCTCTGTCTGTATTTGTGTTGAGGCTTCTACACCTTCTTATCCTCTCTCCCCCACCACACACCTCAGCTGAGATAAAAATCACTAAAATCAATAGAAACAAATGAAATTTTACAAATTCTGCTTAAGAGAATATTTTTAGGATATTTTTAGACAATTTTTTATGGCTTTGTTTCTGTGACATCAGTATTCAGCAGTGCAGAACTGTATATTAATGCACATTTTATATCTGCATATCTCCATTTCTTGGGGGAATTTGTAAGACTATAGTCAAAGAGTGTGGTATTCCAAAAGGATATCATTTTTCCAGTCTAACAATGCCTAGTCTTAATGTGGGAAAATCTCTCTGTCTGAGGAAGAATACAATATATGCATAGATCAGTCAAAAACCTCTGCTTCCTCCCCATGCTGAGCTGACAATATCATAATTGAAGTGTATGGTGTAAATGTTTATTCATAACAAGAGCTTTGATCACTATGATTTATTTTCATCAACTGGGAAAGTATATGGCATTCAGATTTTTAAAATTCTTATTTAAAATATTATCCTTAAGATTTACTACTGTTAGGACAAGATGGTTTCATGTCTTTTTTGAATTGTTTTGAATAACGTGCAAAGTGTTGTTTCCAGGAGGACAAATTATGAGTATGAAGTGCTTTTTTCAAGCACTTAGGGGTGTCTGAAACATGACTGAAAATGTGTTGGCTCATGGATGTAACCAACTTCTCTGATTGGCAATAGGATCTTGTGGGAGCCGTGTCAGAGGCAGAATTTTGTTATAAAGTAATTGTGCAGGGCTGTATAAATATGTGGATCATTGAAGGAGCAACTATATATGGGTGCACTTGGGCCCAATTAAATCTTTGCGAAATAGGTAAAATCAGGAAAAAGTGGGAGATTTGGTTTTGGGGATTTTTTTCTTAGAAAGAGCAGGTTTTTTTTCTCTAAAAGGCAAGTTATTAATCAGAGGATTAAGTAACAAACAGATATACTGAAACAGGGTATAACGAATAAAAATGCCCAAATATCTTGATCACTGTTTATCTCTTATGGTTTTGGTTTGGTTTTCTGGTTTTGTAATGTTCTCAAAGACCCATTATTATTCTGCATCAGGAACTGTGGTCTGCATACGGTCTTCAACTTTATCTGATCCAATGGTGATGAGGGTTGTAAGGCTTTGTCATATAATGAGAAAATCAGAACAGTTCTCTAAACTTTTGCTTAGTCCAGAAGATTGCAAAAAAATGTCAGTTAAAGTTTGGTTACTGTGTTGTCAGTAATATATGAAAGACTATGAGGAAATCATGCAGCTACAGCTCTTCAAAGCCAAAGGCTTCTCCGATTGAATTTGCTCTTAGCAGGAGGGCCTTGCAGAAGCTGAGGGACTTATTTTACTGTACACCCATGTTCAGCAGTAACATAGACTGTTCTGCAGTTCTCATGCAGATGCTTGAGCTTTTATGTTCTACTGACTTGTGGGGTGATGGAAGGTGGGAAGATGAGGGTTTGTGTCAAACTAATGGGGAACACAGCATCAGAAAAGACTGTTACGTACCTTCCATTTGTTGGGGACATCTGTACAATAAATACTGAAGCTGCAGTTTCTGAATGCTGTCTGGAGACAAGTTATTCCATGAGATCTTCAGGTTTTGCCTCAATTCCATTTCTCACCTTTATGGGAACAGAAAATAAAGTGTGCAAGCATGACTTAAGTGTGTTAAAAGTTTAAAGACAGACTTTTAAAAATGGTCTTAGGATTTTTGGACCAGTCATTTTACTGCTTGGCAAACTTGGCTTCTTTTTTCAACATTTGACATTGGTGACAAACATTAAACATTGCTAAAGAGGCTGACACTGTTTTTATCCAGAATGTATAGGTCTGTAGCTCACAGTGTGTGTAGCTGTATTTGCAGTACGGTCCTAATTTTCAGATGTGTTGAGCACTTGCTAGCACACAGCTGTATCTGAGATCAAAGCTGAGCCTTTGGCTTGTGACTAAAGTAGGATTCAGTCTTTGTGGCTCTCGAACTTCCAGAGCTGATGGCATGTCTAGATGGCAGGAAAATACAGTGGCTAATGGTTAGAGTGTTATATTAAAGGTAATTTTTATTTCGTACAGTGTGAGCAATACAGTAATTGGTGACTTACAAAGATATTTTGAAGAAAATAACACCTTTCACTATGCAAGGCCTCTTTGAAGAGAGGGCTTTGATAATTCCAGTAGAATGGAAAGGCAGTGGTTTATCTGCTTTGAAGAAGAATAAATTATAAATTACCAGTTTTCAACATAGATTAATGTTTTAAGGTATATATACTAAGGATAGCTATTGCTTGATGTAATAAATATTCATAACTGGCTGAACAAGGTGAAAGATATTCTGAAAATGGCACAAATCATTTGGCTTTGTTAAGAGAAAAGATGACCGAGAAATCTAACAACAAAATGAAAGGGTGGCACAATAGGAGGCAAAATTTGGTAGTGAGAGATGCATGCTAATTTGCATTGGCAAGAGTTTTTTGAATTATTAATAGTATTGCTGAGTTCTCTTTGTTGGCTATATCAGAGCAGAGCTATAGTCAGTGAAAATGCATCTAAGATAGCAAGAGCTGCATTGTGCTATTAACCTGTCAAGAATAATGACACAGTATATCATTTCACCCTGGAGTCTAAAAGGAATCAAGAGAGGCTCAGTGATGAGTACCTGATCAATTATATATTTCCTGGAATATTAGTATCCACTTCTACCCTATGAAATGCCTAGAGCGAATTGCTAACTTAGAGGGAAATGGAAGGTGTTTCCACAGGTGGGTATTTTCTACCCCAATGTTTCATAGAGATGAATATAGTTTTCTGAAGTCGAATCATTGGAATGATCAGGTATAATAATTTTAGGTCAAAGACAACATAACCTATATCTATTCATATTGGCTTGTAGGAAATCAGTATGATAGTTTGATTGTTTTGAGCAATGCTGTCAAATACATTTGAGTAGATTAATGAGGAGAGGTAAGATAAAATTGAAATATTACCACATGAATTGCAAAAAATGCACAAATAGATTAATTTACAAATATGATGAGAAAGCTAGTAGAGAACATGTCCTACATAAATACCTTTGTATTTAGTTTCCAAATGAAAATCAAAAAATTGGAAAGACAATAACATTATTTGTGTATATACGTGGGTCTTAGAGTTTTCAGTTACTAGTAGGACATTGAATCCCTGTGGTGTATTTTAGGAGGTTAAGAATGATGACTGACTTGTCCAACCCATGAATAAGTTGGTAGGTATATCGACGTTACATGGATTTCTGCTTTCAGAGTTATCTTACTGTCGTGTATGTTCATAACATCATGTCCTTTCCGCAGTTATAAATTGACTGCATTTTCTTGTCCTAAACTACATCTTAATCACTGACTTCACACTTTTTTTTGTTTTGTTTTCCAGTTTAAAAGAATGCTCAACCGGGAACTAACCCACCTATCTGAAATGAGCAGGTCAGGCAATCAGGTCTCAGAATATATATCAAACACATTCTTAGGTAAGACTATGAAGAGTTAACTTTTTTGCCTTGTGGATGTTTTTTATATCTCTCTGGGCTATTTTAGAGCTTAAAAGCAAATGGCTTTCCATATTAATTTCTGCTTTCAGAAACTGTGCATTTAGCATCTCATTGTTCAGTGTTTGTGTAAAGAGATCAGGTTAGATCCATTTCACAGCTCAGTTAGTGTGTTTATGTGATTTCTCTGTGTATGTAATTACAGATAAATATTAATATATATATTTTCCTGTAACATTACAACTACTATATTGCTACCATATTAAGAAAGTAATATATAATGAATTAATTGTATGTTAAAAAGAAGTCTTCCTCTGTATTTTCCTTACGGGAATTGCAGCAGAGGTTTCAGTGTGCTAGAAGCATGCAAGAACAAATAACCTCACAAAACCTCATAGCATGCAGTTAAGATACTTTGGTATTCCCTGCCTGCACATGAGTGGGTAGATGATTAAGTCAACATCTAAACAGACTTTTGCCAGGAAAATTTGTGCAGCTGAGGAGCCTGATATGGTGGGATGTGAGCATTAACAAAAGCCCAGCACAATATTACAGAGTGTGGTTCCTCCTCTATGGCTTTTTTTTTCTTTTCCTAAAATTCATGAAAATCAATAAAACTTCCTTCCATAGTGTTGATTTTGAATATGAAGATAAAGATACTACACCAATCTCAAACATGCTTTGAGCAAAACACCGTTTATTCATGAAGGCTGTGGATATAAGGAGAGGCGCAGCTGAATACATCTCAATTAGGATAACAAGTCCTTTACAAAGTGCCAGTCATATATGTTAAGATCCATCTTGTTCTGTGTGAGATACAATAGCTGATGCTTTTCATGTTTGTTTTTTTTTAAAGAAGCGGAGTTTTTTAAAGTACATTTTATCCTCTCACCATGTCCTAAATTAATTGCTTAGTGTCTGTTCAGTTGGCCCACAGTTGCAGGAGTGGCCGAGAGCTGTGGCACAGCAGGGTTACAGATAGTGAGAAGGGGATGAGTCTTTGTCATGGAGAAGAGGCAATACTGCCCAGCTTAAGAAGACCTGAAAGTCACATTGTACAGTTGCCTGAGAGGATGACCCACTTAGGCTGAAAAGACTGAGATGCCAGCTTCTGCTTGCTTTTACTTGAAAACTTAAGACTTACTTTGACAGGGTAAGGAAATGCATCTGGCAGCCTTTCGCGTGAGCTTGTGAGCAGCAAGAGGGCTGGAAAGGCAATCACTCCTAAGTTACTGAGCCATGGGTACTGTTTTGCATCTTCATGAAAAACTTGGATACTTAAAATTGCAGGCCTACGAGCAATACAATGGTGGAAACACCTCATTTACAGATGTATTGCTTAAATAGAGTATTTTCAAAATATGCAGTCTAAGTATATAGGTTGTAAGCAACTATGTAAAGACGGAACACATTCTCTCCATAGAAAAACTTAATCATTCTAGTTATTAGATGCATTAAATAGAGACTAGTAACTCTTATTAGTTATCGTCTAATTTATTTTTTTTAATATATAATCTATTTCCTGAACATCTACAGACTTTCTCACATTTGTAAGTTAGGAACATGTCATGAGAAAACAGTGTTTTCTGTTCTTCTTATACTTTAAAAAAAAAAAAGGACTGTTTCCCATAGGGCTATATGACATGTGTGAGCTATTTATAATGACAACAAATACATTCTATGTGTAAGAATTAAGGCTCCTACATTGCTTACAATAATATGTGAGGTTTTTCTTTTGCAGCATCATTAATCTGTTTTCTATGAATGAAAAATGTTTGAGAACCTGTCACTGAGCGTAGCACAAACAAGGTCAAAATGGCAAGCTGTCTTCTCTGGATGTTCAGATGGGCACAGCCCCATGTGCTCACAGTTACAAAAGCAAAAGTCCTATCTAATTTCTCTGGACATCTGAAGTCATTCAGACAGACACTTCCTTCTACTTGAGTTAGTCTGACAGCTCATCTTATGAACCTTTCTTAGATGGGTCTAAACTTTGTGCATATGACCAAAATAATAAACATCAAAGCACAAACATGAGTCACTGCTCCTCATCTGTTGTTAGTTTGCACCAGACAAGGGCTGCAGTGCTCCACCTCCCCTTTTCTCCATATGAGGAGAATGGTGAAGAATCGGGGCAATCAGGTAACTTGGAGCTGCAGGCTAAAACTTGGTGACATTTCTGTGAGATGTCTATTAAAGGTGGCTGCTACAGGGTAATTAAAACAAAGGAGGAAGAAAAGAAAGCGAAGAAGCAAACACTTAACAAGCTGGTAACTAGAAATGGACTTGCTGACCTCATCTGGTTTCAAACTCTATAGTGAAAATGAATATTGCAGGGGGAAAAAAACAGACGTATTTTAAAAAGCTCAAATTTTCTTATTTTCATTTTTAAAATTTATTTTGGTTTAAGTTTTTTTTAATTTGTTTTGGCTCACCTCCTGTGTTAAAAACATCTTTTCTGGATTTTCCTGATTTTACTGGTGTGTTCCTTGAGGGCTAGAAAAGGTGGAGGTACATTTCAGCAAAGAAGAGATAATTTGAAGGGAATAATTAAAAGTCTACATTGAAATACAGTATGAATAAAAGGAACAAAAAATAATGCAAGTTCCTAACTGTTTTGGCAAGAGAGTCCTTCGTTGAACTAACTTGGGTTTTTTCAGGGACCACAGATGTCTTCAATGCTCCACAACCCCATACTTTTTCTACAGCAATCATCTTGCAGTTGCCTAACTATACTTTACTCTCAGTTTAATCCTTGTCTAAAGTTTTGCTGGCATGTATGTTGATGAGTTATATGAAGAGATGCTACTGGTACTGCTATAGACACAAAAGCCCACCAAAAAAATCAGGGTTTTAAGCAAAGCTGTTGTTTTGTCGTCATTATTGACTCTGGTTTGGAGATGCAGAAATACACTGTGTTGCTGACATGAACTGCCTCTACAAAGTGCAGTAGACGTGGCTGACAAAAGGTTTTCCAAGTTATTAAGTCCTGTGGTCCTTAGTAGACAGGACCACTCCCCAAATATTAGGTCCTTTGAGTCCTGAAAAGTTTTTAAAGATTTGCATGAAGACACTGTTTGGATTATTTTTGAAATTCAATTTCAGAGAGTATTTTTCCTGGAAAAGAAAAAAAAAATTAAATTTTCTTGCAAAATGGATTCCTGTTGAGTTGTAATAACACTTTTAAAACTAAAAGATTAACCCTTTTTACAGCACGAGGGATGTGAGAGAAGTTGTAATCAGACAGAGACAAGTTGCTTTTAAAGCCCATCCAGAAAAAATAAGGCAATTTGAGTAATAGAGATCTGCTTGTAATGAAGTATAGGTCTATGTTTATCTTTTCATGTTTTCACCACTCTTGATATAAAGTATCTGTTGCAAAATCTCCTAACATTAAAAAGGTTTTGTAAAGAATTACAATATCCATACAATGCAACTCAAAAGTGAATTTTATAATAATTGCAATTCTTTTAATAATTATCTTTTTATTCATTCTTTTGAAGACAAACAACATGAAGTTGAAATCCCTTCTCCAACACAGAAAGAGAAAGAGAAAAAGAAGAGGCCAATGTCCCAGATCAGTGGAGTCAAAAAACTCATGCACAGCTCTAGCCTAACTAATTCCAGTATTCCCAGATTTGGAGTTAAAACAGACCAAGAAGATGTCCTTGCCAAGGTAGAGAATATATGAATTCTTGAATCTAAACCACTGAATTAAAAGAGAGCATGGACTTGTCAGTATTATTCCATCCTCTGCTTATAAACGTTGATTTCAAGCTGTAGCACCAAGTGCTGGTCTCACTTGAAATAATCCAAATTAGCTGAAGTGGAAGAATAGCAAGTAAAATTAGAATCAAGCCATAAGGGTTAATTTCAGCACGAACAGGATTTCATCTGGAGATGGAATGTAAATTAGCATTTGTGTATGCATTAAGAAAGCTGATTATTTGTAAATAGTATCTGAAAAATGAAAAGTAAATATACCATGTACTGTCACAGGAATGAAAAGATATAACAACCTTAATTTTTAAATATGCACAACTGGTATATAGCACTAGAGCTATCCTTCCTGCTTTTAGTTGTATCATTTTATGTACATCCTTAGTGGTTTGGTTTTTTTAGTGAAATTTCCTATGATGTTTTTGCATGAGCAGCTAACTACTTGGCAATAATAGAAAATTGGTATGAAGGCATTTTTTATTGAGTTTTGCATTTTAAAATATGCCTATCCTTATATTTTCAGGAATCTTATTTGAAGAGTGTTTCTGAGGAGAGAGCAGCAGAATTGTAGCATCTCTGGAGGTTTTCTCCTCACTGAACTTTGTTGTCAGTGGGCAATGAGATCACAAAGTGTGTTAAACTCATTCAAGATACTGTAGTATGTTTCCCTCTGGAGCAATCCACTTAAAAGGCACTCTTTCCTACTTATGGAATTAAAATCTGAAAAGTTGCTAGATACAAATTCCAGTTGCAAGATTAGTAGCAGCACCAGAGTTTAGCCATTCCAAAGTTTAGCATGAAACTTTCTCAGTGGAAGGTTTGAATCTTCATGAATACTGTTTGCAATTGTTTCAGTTAAAAATTGCTGGAATTTGTGTGTTAGCTTTCGACCTGTTTATTGCTTGATTCTACTCTAGGAACTAGAAGATGTGAACAAGTGGGGCCTTCAGGTTTTCAGAGTAGCAGAGTTATCTGGAAACAGACCTTTGACTGTCATCATGCACAGTATTTTTCAGGCAAGTAGGAGTAGCCATGAGGGTTTTTGCTTGTCTTGGAGATTTTTCTGTGCTTTGTGATCTAATTGTTTTTCTTTTGCTTTTAAAGGAACGGGACTTGTTAAAAACTTTTAAGATTCCAGTAGATACTTTAATAACTTACTTGATGACCCTTGAAGACCATTACCATGCAGATGTGGCATATCACAATAACATACATGCTGCAGATGTTGTTCAGTCAACCCATGTGCTACTATCAACCCCAGCATTAGAGGTAAACTACACTGAGGAGGAAAAGTGGTAGTCATGAGAGAAGAGGACATACTGAGAGTCTTCTAAACTAAATCTTAGTTTTGGCCATATTTTTAAAAGAAATCTTAACATTTCTTTCATGAGTATCTTTTCTTTTAAAGATACTTTGTGAGGATTAAAGTTTATTTACATGTAAATATTGTTCAGAAAATATCACATATTTTTCTTATAAATCATGCAGATTTGTGCCGTTATAGCCTTTTTCATTGTAACACAATGCATATCTTGTTTCCACCATCACATTATTAATACTACATCCTGTTCTGTCATTATTGCCCATGTGGGATTCTCACTAACCACAGCGAGTGGAATTGCTTAGGAAAGACAGTGATAAAATAGGGTTTCCTCAGTAGGGCCTTTTGGGGGTTTTTTTGTTTATTTTTCAGGGTATTTTTTTCATTTTGCATATTTATTCTGGTCCTAAAAGACTACTTTTTTATTTGTTTCTAAGGCAGATTGGAACATGTACTAAATTTTCACTAGACTATCTCTTTTTTTTCCTTAAATATTTTAAAATTGTTTGGAAAAAATCATATGTTCTTCTCATAGTAATTCTCTTGTTGAAAGTTCTTAAATCTCTGAAGTAGGACAAAAGGGAGATTTTCCCTTTTTTAAGTACAGTTCAGATCTTACTATAGCAAACATGGATATATTCCAACATACTGTTGGGAAAAGGCAGGTAAAGCAAGCTGTTGAGATTTTAGTAATTCAAAAATATTTGCCTTCATTTTCAGAAGGTCTGTGTTTTGTCTTTTTTTCATAATGACCAGTCTTTCATATTACTGATATATCTACTTTCTTCTTAAAAAGAGGGTTATAAATGGACATTAAGACTGTTGGAATGTTTTGATCCTCAGAGACTTGGGAATTTTCTTGCTCATGAGAAGGAAGATCAGATAATGTCCTTAAAACACCATTGGCTTCACCAAACAGCTGGACATTAGTGACATTTTTGGGGATTTTTTCTACATGAGCTTTTTTTTCTCATGGCCTTTTTTTCAGCAGAGCTTTACCTGGTAAAATGGGAATGTCTGCCCAGTGCCACTGCTGCTCTACACACTCCTGAGCTGTTCTTGATCATTTATGAAAGCAATTATATAACGTGGGTGCTTCTGACAACAGGGGACTGGGCTCACTGACATTCCAAGTCCATTTCAGTGCTCTCTTCCTATCTTCCTAATAATCTCATGCAAATGGAAAATCACTAAATGTTAAGTAAGATGTCTTGTAGGCTGTCACCATTTTCTGTAGCATCATGTAGGAGATGTGCATATTTCAAGTACAGGACAATACATAGGAGTCAAGCTGAAATATTTAACTTCAATTTGTTCTATAAGTTAGAAAACTGTCCTTAATTGTCTGATAAAAGTGGATTTATTTACAGACTGAAGCTGGAAGTACTTCAGTTGTGACAGAATTTAGTGATGCTTTCAGTATGAAATACAGATCATTTTACTTTAGTGAAACTCAAAATATTTATGAGATTGTAACATATTTGATGATTTTACAAAAGGTTATGATAGTGTATGTATAAAGTCTCTAGAGGTTGTAATGTATTTCAGATTTTTTTTTGCTTGTTCTGATCTAGATTGCAAGTAGGGTACTTTTTATTGAAAATTCTTTCTCACTGATTAGTGATTGTCATTTCTGTTTCGTGATTTTCTAGGCAGTGTTCACTGATTTGGAAATTCTTGCAGCAATTTTTGCCAGTGCCATACATGATGTAGATCATCCTGGGGTTTCAAACCAGTTTCTTATCAACACAAGTAAGTCTGATGTTCAGGGGTTTTCTCAAAAATTTGCTGCAAGATCTGCACATAGCACCTGAAAAATACACAGTTCATTCCTTGTTTGCTTCTATCTGTAACTTTTCTCAGTAAATAGACAGGTATTTGTATTTTAAACTGGATGTTATTTTGCATTTCTTGTAACTTTAGAAATACTTTACATAGTACCCTCTAGCAAGACTTACTAAGAACTATAAACCTGGCATTGTGTCAATTTATTGCATGTGGTCTCTCCCAGAAAATAGTTGATTTACATTAAATAAATAAACTTGTAGGACAAAAATGAAGGAAGGTTAAATAAAAAAATTTTAAAAGGAAGACAATGGTTTGTTTTTATTGGAAGCATATCTTATGACGAATGATAGAAATTCAGAAAACAGGTTTCTTTTTTGCAAACTGACTGTCAGGCCCATCTCTCTCTCTCTGCCTGGATGCTGTACTTGGCTTTTCATCTCTCATGCGTAGTGGACTGAATTTTCTCAGCCTGTTCCTGAAGACTCTGAGAAATCTGTTTGTTCTTTTTTTGACCCTAATGTCATCTACAAATTTGAAACCCAGTGTACTTGTTCTGCATTTCTCAAGGCTGTTGTCCGCAGCATTGTTGAATGTCTCTCCACTTTTTAGTCTTCTACTGAAAGACACTGTTAGCTTCATTGAACTTTATTGTGACACATTTACTGAACGACTTGTTGCCCCAGTGTAACCTGCTTTGATTTCATTGGCATATGTCACTATTATCGGTGTGTAGTACTTCATAGGTCAGTACATCATGCTGTTATTTCTTTTGCTGTCTGACTTCTTCTTTTATGATAACTGACCCAGAAGTTTAGAGTTGAAATAATGGTAACAGTCCAAGCTTAGAAGAAGAGAAAGCAACAGAAATGGAAACATACCTAGGGTTGTGTCTTTTACCCATTTGGTTGCACATTTATAGGTATTTTGCACATAGGTATATATATTGCACTGGTACTAAAATAGAATGACCCCAAATCAGCAGTTTTAAGAAGGGAGCTCCTCCTCTGGCTCATTGCTGCTGTATATTCAAATGAGATGTTCATTCCAGTTTAGTCTGCATCCAGTTTTGTTTGTCTTAATGGCCTGAGGGCCACCCTATAATGAAATCGAATTTGATGACTCATCTGCATGGAGGAGGATTGGGATTGACTCTTGATTTTAATTTTTTTTTTTTTTTTTTTTTTTTTTTTTTTTTTTTGGTGCTTTGTTGGTAACCAGTACAGTTCAGCAACATAGGATAGGCAGAGAGTGAATCAAGCTTTGGGCACAAAACAATTTATAATACCTGAATTCTTAAGAGTGGGCATATGTAAGTAAAGTTTTTCTTTGCTTGCTTAATCTGATATTGAGTATCAGGCTATATTAGTGTCTCTGAGGTTTTATGAGGAAATAACAGAGTTGTTCAGGTTTAAGTGGGATGACTGGCTAGTTGAAGGGAGAGTAGTGGTACATAAAGGTTTCACTTTCAGGCAGATGGTTTAAATTCAGCTAAGATAGCAGTCATTCTGATGCTGATACTTAGAAGTATCTTGTTTTTCTCAATTCAGGTTTTGATAGAGGAGGCTCCTTTGTCAGTCAGCTAACCTGATTAATTCGAACAGCTGTTGCCAAGCTGGAAGAAACAAAGGGATTTTGTCCCTTTTAAATTTTTCTGTGTACAGGGAATAAACTGTAGGGACAGAGACAGAAAAAGTCCATCTAGTGTAGGTCTCTCAAATCCAAAATTTTCCTAACCTCTAGTTTTGTTTTCCAGTGAACCTTACAATGTATTAAGATTTCACTAAGAGGTATAAGAATACATTTAGAAAAAAACATAATAGACTTAGTTATTTAAAGTATGTACATATTTGCCATATTTTCGGCTTATTCTTTATAATTAGTGTCATGATTTTTCTGAATATTATTTTCCTATTTAAAGTCTATTACAGAATTGTCAAAGAAACTGACCCTCTTGAATGCTATCAAAGAATAAAAAAATATGAATTGCATTAGCATCAGCGGAGATGCTTATTTGATGACTGTAACTCTGTCTTTCCAGGAAAATATTCTTGAAGCTTATAATGTGTTACAGAGGTTACCAAGGGGGAACTTTCTTCCATTTTCACATCTGTTTCAAAGCTGAGTACATTTGAGCTCTTTGTGTAGCTCCAGCACATCCAAAGTATTTTGACAATGTCGAGTGTTTTGCAGTTGTGGTTCATCAGAAGGCTTTTCAAAGGAAAGTCACCTTTGTAACAAAAATAAGTAGGCAAGCTTTTTATGTGTTCTGTGAAAGATGAGAGATCATTTTACAAACTTGCTTTCTTTCTACTTCTGCTGTTATAGTTTTGCTGCCATTGAGATAAGGAAAGACAGAGGACGAGTTGCCTGATTCAACAGATCGATTTATTCAAGACAGGAGAGGAAGACAGCAGGAGAATAGATAATGAGAGTAATGAAATCTGAAGATCCAGAGCTTTTAGAGGCCTCCCATTGAGCCAGAGACATTTTAAAACATAGCTGTCTTAAAAGAAATAAAGAGGAAAAAATAGAATAGGCTGATGTATGGTTAGACTTAGGATAGAACAGCTGTAATAAATAGTTAATATTAAGTTAATATTGCACATGACAAGTATGATTGCATAAAAAGTATTAGGGATTTTTATGACACATTTATTTACAAGTCTTAAAGCGTATGCAAAGCTGACTGCGTGGTATTCCTGGGTAGAAGCTAAAGCTGTTCAGAAAGTTTTAGTAACTGCTTTTGTTTGTCAGAGCTGTTTGTTCAGCAGATCTAAGTAAACAAATGTAGACCTTATCTGTGTGCCTTAGCACAGGCATAGCTGTGCAGGTGTACATTATTCTCACAGCTGTATGGGGTGACAGAGTTAAGAATACTTCTGTTGGCAAAGGCAGCATTACAACCAGCGTCAGGCACTGACCATGCCTCGAGTATGAGGCTGCAGGCAAGGCCGCTGCATGCATTTTCAAGCCACATGATGTTACAAGACCAGAAGTATAGCTGTTACCATCCTAACGAGCCTCCTCTCAACACACCCAGTTGTCATGGACTAATGACTGTAGGCCTAGTTTGGTAGGCATCTGAGTGTCTTAGCTAACTGCAGAAAGAAATTATTTGAAAACCAAGATGTGTGCTAGCTGCAGCAGACCAGCAGCAAAGCCTCAGCTGTGTTTTACCAGGTCTGAGTGTTGGAAAGCTGAAACTTGACTAACAATAGGATTTTAATTGTCGTGTTGGATGGAGGCATGAGAACACATCAGAGTGTGTTTTAGTTGAGGTGTGTTTATGCATATATCATGCATATAATATTTTCCAAGTGACCACATGCAGATATGAAAATGTATTCTGAAAATTACTTTCTTGGGTTTTTTCTAGCTTGCCACTCAAGGCACATGTACATGCATCACTGCAAAGCATTTTCTTTGCTTTTCTCAACATGCTTTGCCTCGACCTGTTAAGATGTTCAGTCATTAATTCTGTAACTTTTGATACAGTGTGAACTACAGGAAGGCTGTTTCTAAAAGATTATCTGTAAATCTTATTCTGAATGAAAATGAATTTAAAAAAAATCTTAAGGGATTTTGTAGAAGCACAGGCTTTGGTAACGTTCTGCTGGGCAATTGCTTTGCAGATTCTGAACTTGCCTTGATGTACAATGACTCATCAGTACTGGAGAATCATCACTTAGCTGTGGGTTTCAAGCTGCTGCAAGAAGAAAATTGTGACATTTTCCAGAATTTGACCAAAAAACAAAGGCAGTCATTGAGGAAAATGGTCATTGATATTGTGAGTTCTGCTTGAGATTCCATCTTCCATAGAGCTAGTAAATTGAATAATAAAGTGCAGAAGCATATTATGATAAATTAGATGTCATTAGGCATGTAAACAATGAAGTAAAAGTTTGATTTTTTATCATGTGATATCCAAACATGAATAGTGTGTTCCTTTAAGTTTCAATAATCATTGAATAATATTTTTAGAAGGTATACAATTCTGTTTTAAGCTGGTTTTGTACTGACATGTATGTCATTCCACCATTACAGTAAGAAATTTGATACTGAATTGATAGTAAATCTAGGCTGACCCGATCATTTTGAACAATTCTGAACAATCATTTTATCATATTCTTAAAATAACTAAAAGGAAAATGTACTATTATGGACACTAGTGACTTACATGGCTCAGACTTTTAGCATGTATTCAGACACAGAAGTTATGGGTTCCTCCAAAAACTGTTTGTTTAAATGTTCAAAGGTTTAAAAAAACCAAAACAAACACCAAAAAACACAGTAGAATAATTTACGTAGTGTTCATTTTTTGTTTGTTTCTTTCAAGGTCCTTGCAACAGATATGTCTAAGCATATGAATCTACTGGCTGATCTAAAAACTATGGTTGAAACTAAAAAAGTGACCAGTTCTGGTGTTCTACTTCTCGATAACTATTCAGACAGGATTCAGGTAAGAAAATTCATCTGCAATTGGTCACTTGTATTAATTTACATACTTAATAACATTGGCTTCCCAATTCTCCAGCATGAATTAGATAAGCTATGCGCTCTCACACCATGACTTGCTACTCTGTTTCCCAACTATGATATGGTCTGAGTGACTGACTCTCAGAGAATAATGAAGTGCTAGAGTCATTCTGGACTAAATGAGATTTTGGCCTTCCCTTCAAATTATCAGCATGTGATTGTCTTTCTCAGAAAGGTATCCTGGCCTTTATACAGGCAGAAGCAGCAGAAGCAAGGTAATTCATGGCTATTACTGCAAGTGTGAAAAACAACCAAGCACATAATGTTTTGCTGTTTAGAATAAAACTTTTACTACATTTTCAAGATGGTTTCACAGTCACCAGAAGTGTAAATGGAAAGGGAGCTGCTATTCTGCAGTGTAATAACACCACAGGTGTTCAATCTATTTCAGGTTCTTCAGAATATGGTGCACTGTGCAGATCTAAGCAATCCAACCAAGCCGCTCCATCTCTACCGCCAATGGACAGACAGAATAATGGAGGAATTTTTCCGTCAGGGAGATCGGGAAAGAGAGAGGGGAATGGAGATAAGTCCCATGTGTGATAAGCACAATGCGTCTGTAGAAAAATCACAGGTAATTGATTTGAGTAGGCACATAAACATTTTGACAGAAAAAGATGTTTTGAATAATTTCTGAATGCACTATTTCCTTTTTTTCTACTGAGTTAATTAATTCAGCTCCTGAGAAGTAAGTGCGGGGAACTGAGATTTTTACTGTGAAAACATAGTGTATCTCAGTGTATTTGCCGAAGGCATTCCATTAGTGTCATGAATTGCAATGCAGCATACGCATCGAAAGAGATTATTGTACAGCTGCTCATTAGGGTTTCCTTCAAAAAGAGAATTAAATATAAAGCAGCTGTTTGGCTGACTAGATGCAGTACAGTTGTTTGGAATGAACAGTTCACTTGAAAACAAATCCTTTCCAAGCTCTTATCCAATATCCTGAATCAGACTTTTGAAATGTAAAAGACTTTATTTACTACATAAACTGGTATGGTTTCCTTTCAGCCAACTTTTCGGGTGATGCATGTAATGTCTCTTAATAGCATTCTATTTCTCATACTTTGCATGACTTATAAGCATAATTATTTATGAATAATTATATTTTTTTAATTATTTGAAACAGGTGGGTTTTATAGACTACATTGTTCATCCTTTGTGGGAGACATGGGCAGATCTTGTTCACCCAGATGCCCAAGATATCCTAGATACACTGGAGGACAATCGAGAATGGTACCAGAGCACAATCCCTCGAAGTCCCTCTCCTGCACCTGATGACCAGGAAGAGGGAAGGCAGGGTCAAACTGAAAAATTCCAGTTTGAACTAACACTGGAGGAAGATGGTGAGTCAGACACTGAAAAGGACAGTGGAAGTCAAGTAGAGGAAGACACTAGCTTCAGTGACTCCAAGACTCTTTGTACCCAGGATTCAGAATCCACTGAAATTCCTCTTGATGAGCAAGTAGGGGAAGAAGTAGAAGAGGACGAGAACCAAACAGAACCCTGTGTGGTCAAAGATCATTCTCCTGACACGTAACAATGAAAATGCAGTCTCTCTCTCTTACTCCCTCCCTTTCTTTTCCTCTTTCTCTCTGAGTTTTTTTATTTTGTTTTGGATTTTTTTTTTTAATTTAGGTAATGGTTTCCAAAGTGTGTGTCATATACTACAACCATGGTCACAACTTGCTGTCATCTGCCAGGACAATTGTTGATCAAAACTGACATTGATGACTCAGTTAGGCACTCAGGAATATCGTAACCAGAATTTTCACCTCAATGGCATCAGAAAGCAGGGGGAGAACATCCATAAACTACATTTTAATAAGCTCTGCATTTGGCAGATTCAGTTAAATAAAGCAAATATTTTCAGAGGACCTGCCAACCAAATGCAGGTGTGCTTTGATAGTTTTTGAATTCATTGTATTTTGCAAGCAAAGCATTGCGTAATGTTCATCTTGAGAAGAAACAGACAGAAAACAAATTGAGGTTCCTACTGGAAAACAAATTCACGTAAATGATGGGACACAACATGATTCTGTTACCAACAGGAAGATGAGCTGTGAAAATTGCATAATTTTCTAATTTCAAGTCTTCCTGAGACATGACTGAAAAAAGTGTGACCCAGTGGGTTGCACTAACCTCTCCATTTTGTATAATATGTGAGTGATCTTTTGTAGAGCTTACTTTTATTAAATGTACCAAGGTATTATATTAAAAAAAACTCCACTTTCATCTGCCACTGGTTATTTTTTTTTCCAAAGAGGAACTTGCAAGTTTTCAATACAGATCTGTACTACACTGGATAATACTTCTAGGGGGTTTTTTGCTTGGGGTTTTTTGTTTGTTTGCTTGTTTGTTTGTTGTTTGGTTTTGTGGTTTTAGTTTGTTTGGGGGTTTGTTTGGTTTTTTGTTTTGGTATTTTTTGTTTGGCTGGTCGGTTTGGTTTTGTTGTTTTTTTTTTTACCTTAGAATCTCATGGTATTATTGAGTTGTAAAAGTCTATTTTATATATTAGTGAGTTCCAGGAATACCCTTTGGTGTTACATTTTTTTGTATAATAGCTTTTTTTTGGTTTTTATTTGTTTTTCATCACAATTTTCCCAAATGTATTAGTGGACTTACATAGTGCTTTTGCCCTCATAGTGGCCTGATCCTGCCAGTTCTGTCTTACCACAAGAAGTGGTCCTGTTGATACCAACTACAATAAGTAACGTTAAGATTTGCAGAACCTGAGCCTGTAAAAAGAGTAATGAATTATCATCAGTACAAAAGCAGCTATACTAATAAATTTTTTCCTCTGAAACATGGGGTTTCAGACTATTTTTAGCTGGGAGACACAGACTGCTAAATCAGAACAGGCTATTACAATGTATGGAATATTTGTTCTGGTGAAAAAAGCATTAGTGTAATATTTCAAATTTTGACTTAGTAACTTTTAATCTGGGTAGCTATCTAGTTAAATCATTTGCTAATCTGAGACGTGTATAACATAAAAATAATAATTAGTATTATTTTTTCATGTCTTTGTTGCAAAAAGAGCCATGCCAGTCTTGTCTTTTTATGTTTTTAAGTAAATGAGCAATGCATCAGTAGAGTTGTAGTTTACGCCATATTATTTCAATCTTAAATATTTTCAACCTTTATCCAGCTTGTGCTAAGGGAATCCTGCCTTTCAGTTTGATTGGTACTAAAAGCTTTCATAACTTGGAAAGCTAAAGGGAGGTAGGAGTTCGTATTTGTTATTTTCCAGTCCTGTTGCTTCTTCACATAAAAGAAGAAAAAAATTTATTTTCTACACTTTACTCTTGGTTAAAATTGTAGTTTTGAGTGTAGAAAATGGGAAATAGTTGCATAGGGAGGTGAGCAAACTCCAACACTGTAAAATTCTGTTAAAATGACACTAACAAGATAACCTCTTAACAAAAGATGATAGCAACAGCCATTATTTTCCCTTTGGATTCATTTTGTAGCAAATTTGCAGATATGAATACAGGCATTTTAAGGTGTCAAAGATCTAGAATAAAAGCCTCTTTCAAAATACTAATAATTCAGCTGTTAAATGCATTTTGCATTCTTCTATGTCCAGGTCATAGTTCTCTCTACCATTAGCCCTCACAGGACCTTAGCACAGAAGATGCTGAAGGAGGAAAAAGAATGAAGATAATTCATGGGGCTTCTTTCATGCTTTGGCTTTTTTTTTTTAATCTTTTTTCTTTGTTATTTCTTCCTGAACCTGATCCATCTAAAAATCCTTTCAGTCCCCTAGAGTGCCTGGAACCTCAGTAATGGAAAAGCAATATGAATTCCAGAATAACCAATATGACCTGGAAGGTTTTGTAACTGCACTAATTGAAAGTAAATAGACATAAGACCATATTGTGAAATATACACCTATACATGTGGACAATCAAATCATAGAAAGTTATATAATTTCTTAGAGTTGGGGATATAATGCACTGTACAATCTTTTTTTTTCCTCTTTTGCCAAAGTGTGTTTTAGCATTGTACACTGCTTTAAAACAATACAATTTACGAATGGCTTTATGTGTTGTGAATATTTTGCCATGAGAAAATGCAGTGGGTGAGTAATGAGTGGGAGGAAAAAGAAAAATCACCTTGTTTATAACAGTACACTTTAGCTTGCAAGTTGCTGTACTCAGTAATGCTGTATTTAAATTTTTAAATTGTTTTGTGTCATTAAAAATGATAATGAAAGAATATCAATAGAACAAATAGCATTCAGAAGTTTAAAAAACTTGAATGAGATAGATTTTATAGAAAGCTTAGACAGTTCTTTCAAATGCATTATTTATTTTCTGTGCCATGCATTTTTCTCACCAAATGACCTTACCTGTAATACAGTCTTGTTTGTCTCTGTTTACAACCATGTATTTATTGTAATGTACATACTGTAATGTTAATTGTAAATTATCAGTTCTTATTATAACATCATCCGTGTCAGGGTGGTGTTGCTGTATTTGGAAACTCTTGGTGAGAGAATGATTATTGTGTATACATATTCCTTGTACATTTTTTTCTGCTGTGATATATTCAATGTCACCATAGAGCTCATTTATGGAAGATTCAAGAAAAGTATAAAATACATAAAGATATATAAATTAAAAAAGCTGCAGGTCTTTGGTCCCAGGGCTGTGCCTTAACTTTAAACAATATTTTCTTGTTTTGCTGCATTTGAAAGTAAGGTAGCCTTGGGGCTAGGGCTGAGCATTTCTACCATATTTTTAGTTGCTAACTGATGGGGGATACTCTTACGAGCTAATATATGTGATACTACAATAAACGTTCATTCTCAACCCTGCTGGAAGTTCGAGCTTTTCCAGACTTCTGGTAATGTAATTATATTGTCTCTCTTATTATCTTTTTACAGCCTGTCATTGGGGATTATCGCAGACATTTTTGTTCCTAAAAAAATAAGTGATGCTGCATTTCAGTATTGGATTGCACTGAAAGAGCTTTGGAAAGCATCTCTGATAAGCATTTGATTTCAGTGCATATTGGGAAATGGAATAATGAGAATTGAAAGGGTATAACTCATACACTTTTACAATTGTCTATAATGTCTCTTCTTTACTAGCACAAATTATCACTGTATAAGCAGAGTACATAAAGTAGCACAAAAGACAGTTTCAGTCTTGGAAATGCTTTCCAACACCAATATTAGTGTTACTAGTAGCCAAAGTTTTATTTTATATAGGTATAGCTAAGGCTTTGTACAGGTGTGTTTAGCATAATGCACTAGCTCTGCAGAAGAGTGGTAAACAGTTAGATGTTTTAATAACACTACTAATAGATTTGCAGGTTGGACTGAGCATCTCTTGTTGTTTGACTTGTCACATTGCTCCAGGCTATTTAGAGCTGGTATCACTGAATTTGCCAGAGTAAGGTAAATACCTCTACTCCATTCCAGTGATGCCCAGCCCTCATAACTTGTGACTTCTTCATGAAAGGAGAGATTCCTTTTCAAGGAAAAACAGAATCTCTTTTTGACACAAACTGTAGATTTTAGCAGCCCTGGCCCAAAGGAAATCGAATGCTTTTGTTTTATATGGTATAAAAGAGACACTATAACAACAAAAATCTTGAACAATTTCTTGTTACTGTTTTAATTCAATATTTTCTTTGGGGATGCCTTGAGAGTGGCAACTTATGTGAACATTGCACATGGCTATTCTTTCACTGGTTTCTTAGCCTCTCTTACAGCCTATGGGATAGTACTGTATATCGATACCTTCATATGAAATTTTATATGCAATGGAAATAAAAGCATGTGTTGATTCTGCCTAGTTACTGTATTTGATTTTTTTTACAAGTTAACTTTGTTTACATATATCCCATAGTTTTGACATCTTAAGAGAAAATCTATTTCCAGAATAATTTCATACCACATTTTTGTCACAACATTGTTTTGCATAGATAATACAAGATAAACGTGAGCAAATTGTAAAACTCAGTGAAATATGGTATTTCATACAGGAGTCTAATCCACAAAGGTGTGACATACAGTTATATTGGAAGGGCGTTCTATTGGTTGTCAGGAAGTTTTACCACTGGCTTCAATGTCTTTAAAGAAATTACAAGTCCGGAGCTTGTCAAGAGGAGCAATATGCTGGGATACCACAAAGAGGAAAAAAAGAAAAAGGTATCAATTAAATATTGTCACAATCTCTGCCCCAAGTGGGTGATAAAAAGAAATTGCTCTTAAAAATAAAATTCATAAATTGCAGCTTTTTTCTTGAAGAAGAAATATGGTCTTAATGCAGGTTCAACTTTTGAACTGGCTTTCAGGCACCTTTTCATGATAGTGTCAGTCTCTGTTGTTCTGTGGGGTTGTTTACCTAACTGAAAACAGTTTCTGGTTGAATGCAAAAAAAGTCTGTGTTCATTTTTTTCTTAAGTCTCTTAGATCCGTCTTTGGGTTTGGGGGTTAGTTTGCAAGGAGAACCAATTCCTTAGGATTCCTTTTCAGTCACACTTTTGTGGCAGAAAAGCCTGACAAGGGCTGTGTTGGGAAGGTGAAGGATGCTGCACTGAGCAGTGGGCAAATAAAACTGTCACTCCCATCAGCATCCTCCTCACATACTCCCAGCAACCTTAATGAGAAACGCATACATCATGGCTATTACAATAAGGAAGAAGGAGTCCCAAATTATCGTTGGCACTACTAAAACCTTTTCAGTAAGCAGATCAGGTACCACAGCCATGCACATGGTAAATGTGAAGCTGGCAGCATTAGCCCACTGCTTCCTCCATCCTCTGTCAGCACTTTGTGCATGGAAATTATGAATCAGAATAGGCAAGTTTCAGAGCAAAAGCAAAATGTATCACTGCAGACAGCTGTTGCTGTAGACGTTCAGTGTATTTTTGAACAAATAACTCTTCTCTTTCCTAATGAGACAAACAGTCTGAATAGCTGCAGCTTTGTTTGCTTAATCTCTCTGCTGCTTGGAAAATGAAAGTTACAGCTACTAGCACATGTAGTGTTTACTGGAATGATCAGTCCAATTTCTCTACCAGGTGTGATTGATTTTGCTTAGTTTTTCCAGAGGAAAAAAACACAAAAAGTTCAAAGATGAACTAACCCTTTAGTTAGTTCACCCCTGGTGGCCTAGTGGTTACCATGCAGGACTCTCACTGCTGCAACCCGGGTTCGATTCCTCGGTCTCCCGGGCAGATGGAACCCGTTAGCCCTGTGAGGCCATCCATCTATGAGAAGGTCACTCTAAACAAACCTACGTCCTGAGGACCTCACTGCCATTGTCCAAGCTTGCTTGGCCCCGGCAGATGAACCTTAGGATTAAAGGGTGGGCTCAGTTCAGCGCAGGCTGTGTCTCACCTAAAAAATCCATTGCGCAGGCTGGAAAGGTAAAAAGACCTTTCCCCAGATCTTCGTTCGCGAAGACTGGCCATTATTATTATTAGTTCAATTTAGTTTATCCTGCAAGATAAAGACAGTATCTAGCTTCTTTCTGTCAAACTGGTTGGGAAATCTGCAAAAGTAATAAAGGGGGATAGGTCCAAATAGAAATCAGAGTGACAAATTGGGAGCAAAACTTGGGCAGGAAGAAATGCCCTCCAACTAAAATAATCCCATCCTGTCAAAGACATCCCATAGCTTGAATATGGACATTAGGAAAACTGAGTTTGAGTTTGATTTTTATCTCAGTTCCCCGGGTGCAAAGCTCTATTTTTTGCCTGCTTGCAAAGCAAATATTTTGAGGTCCTTGGGCTTATTGTGGTGGTGGTAAGAACTATATCTGCAGTTAAGATGTACATTTAAAAAGTAAAAAATTGTTTGGTACAATGCAGGGTTTAGCTCACCTTTAAAGACTAAAAAGGTGGGATGACTGTCTCAGATAAACAAGCCTTTAACATAGAATCATACTGGGTTGGGAAAGACCTCTGAGATCATCAAGTCCAACCCTTGATCCAACACCACTGTGGTTACTAGACCATGGCACTAAGTGCCACATCCAGTCTCATCTTAAAAACCACCAGGGATGGTGAATCCACCACCTCCCTGGGCAGCCCATTCCAGTGTCTGATTACCCTCTCTGTAAAGAATTTCTTCCTAATATCCAACCGAATGTGGGAGACATCATACCTGAGTAAGCAGCCCGTAGTAAGAGCAAGAAGGAGAAGATACAGGAGATCAGATAGCATTAATTGTCTAATGCTGATGAGCTGTGCAGACAGCAAATGAAGATCAGAGACTCATCAGTCATGTTGCACACTTACGTCCAGCCTGCCCTCCTCCAATATCCGTTGAGTTCAGATGCCTACAGTATCAGCATCTCAAATACGCAGTAGAGACCATTGGTTTTTTATCTGAAGAAGTCTGGAAAACAAAATACAGGTTGTGTAGCATTGAGTAGTCAAAGTACAGTGGGCATGTGCATTGTACATCTGTAGGACGTGGCTTATAACAAATGCCTGTAAGCCATTGTTACATGGGGCTAGACAGAGACAGAAGTGGCTTAAAAACTTCAGTATCTTCAGATGGCTGAAACTCCACAAAACTGATAGCCAAATCTCTTAAGAACTTAAGTCTTCAAGACCTTGACTGCAGCACTGATCAAATAAGACCTGTGCACAGACAGCCCTTTGCACTCTCAGACTGTGGTTTGTGGTTTATGTTGTCTGTCCTGACTGCAGCTGTGATTGGGCCTCTTAAACCATGGTCTTGGTTGAAGTCTGATACAAAGTCTGCTTGATAGAAGGGATCGTTTGAGTGCAGAGATTTTGAGCAGTGCCCTTCCTCTACTGAGATAAGCAGGACCAGCTGATGTAGAGCTGCATTTATAATCCAGATGCCTGTGGACCCCCTCTGGCACCTGGGTTTGTTACAGGGTCCCACATAAAGCAGTTCTTGGATTTAGGCTTCTTTCCATGGCATGGAAAGAGAATAGAAGTGCTCTGTAGAATTATAAAATTGTGTTTATTTATTGCATGTACCACGAAGACAAAGCTTGTGGCAAACAAAGAAGCACCCCTAGCCCTGCTTGAAAGACTCTTGCTTGCTATTTCATTTTCTCTCTCATTCCCTCCCATAAGCAGAGGTAGTATGTCCATAATAACCACATGCATCTGGGAATCAAGACTGTGGGACACATTTGCCAGATGAGAGACTATCAGGGAATCAGTCATACAGCCTGTGTGCAATGCTGCTGTGCTGATGGCAGCTGCAGGGAAATGTTCCTTATAAAGCTGTGTGGGTAAAAGGTCTAAAAGAATGCTTGAGAAGCAGTAAATGGGAGACTATTTGAACACCTTTAGTATTATTAAGGATGTTATTGAAAGCATGGTGTTCAAGTTTGGTAGTGATGCTTGAAGATCCAGTTTGAGAGAACAAAAAAGTGGAATAGAAAAATAATTAAACAACCTGGAATCTTGCAGTCTAGTGGGAGTCCAGGAATATGACCTATTTAACTTATCCAAGAGAAGGTTAAGATAAGGACTGATCATGTGGGGACAGAAAAGTGATAGTCCCTCAGTCCATTTTGTTGTCTAGCAGGCAAAGCCAGCCACATCACAGCGAGCTAATGTGACAAATTCAGGCTGCAGGAAGGAGCTACTGCATCAGCTGGTTTCATTCACTCTTTGTGCCTTCAACCACCTTGCTAGGAACCAAGACCCGGGAAAATAACATCGTTACATGTGAACAATGTGCTGTGTGTGCTGGGAGCTACACACACTTCTTAATGCCAAGGGTCCCACCCTTAAGGGTACTTAGTGATGTTGTAGGATTCACTTTGGTTTCGCTTTGCCTAAGAATGGGCTGGCCCTTTGTGAAGATGATAGGGAGAGGGTGGGTGGTGAAAGAGAGAGAATGGCTCTTTGGAGGGGCTTTTTCTATTACAGTAATTTTCAAATCATAATCCATGTCTCTGCTTCTCAAGGTCTCCTCAGTGGGAGATGATCACTTGCCATAAGGTGTTTCTGTGACTTGCAGAGCTTATGAGGCCGGTTTTCTTCTGCTCTGGTGTTTCTTCTGGACCTGCAAGCTCCTGGCTGAACCTTTCCCTGCACGGGGAAAGATAGACGTGTGGGTTTTTTCCTGTCCAGTTGGCTTTTTATTTTCATGAAACTATTAAAAATATATGTCATTAATTGTGGTAAAATTTGGCTCACAAGTTCAAAAGTTAAAGGACACCCTTGCAGGCAGCTGGTGTTGGTGCAGGCTGCGTTCCATGGAGACAGGGGGCACAGGGACACTACTGCTTACAATTAGCAGCTGCCTCCTGGACCCCTGAGGAAAAAACTGCTTTGCTGGAGGCATCATTTCCCTGGCAAAGTGGCTCCTGGTGCATCCTAAATATGGAACAAGTAATAGATACCCTCTTTAGGGGCTCCACCTCCAGCCCCCAGAACCAGGTAACTTCAGGAAGGGGGAAGGTGCCACGTGGAGTGAGGAGAGATGCAGGGCAGTGCGTGCTGCCCTGTGATACACTTCCATTTCATTTAACAAGTTCGTCTGCATGTAGAAGGAGCATGCTTAGGATACAGCAGGTGTCAGCTGGGGTTTTCTTTAGATTTTTTGCTAGCATGTTTTTCAGGAGAAGAGTATCGCTGTAATATCTCCAGTTTTGCTGAAGATTACTTATATAAGTCACCCTTATGTGCAATTAGCTAATGACATCTGTGATGGTTTTGTCTAGGGTAGAGTTAATTTTCTTCACAGTGCCTAGTTTTGGATTTGTGCTGAACACAGGGTTGATAGTATAGAGATATTTCTGTTATTGCTGAGCAATGCTTACACAGAGCCAAGGCTTTTAATACTGACTCACTGGCAGGAAAGTTGGGGCTGCATGGGAAGCTGGGAGGAGACATGGCCAGGATAGGTGATCCAAAATGACCAAAGGGATATTCCATATCAAATGATGTATCGTATGGGAGCTGTTTGGAGTTGTGGCATTTGTCATCTCAAGTCACCATTACACATGGCGGGGTCCTGCTCTGCTGGAGATGGCTGAACGCCTGCTGGCCCATCAGAAGCAGTGAATTCCTTGTTTTTCTTTGCTTGCTTGTGCAGTTTTTGCTTTCCCTATTAAACTTTCTATACCTCAACCCACAAGTTTTCCAGCTTTTAGCCCTCTGATTCTCTCCCTGATCCCACTGCTGGAGGCTGTGTGGTACTTGGTTGATGGCTGGGGTTAAACCATGACAAGATTTCATTGAAACCTATCAAAAGTGGTCTGTCTGAGATTGCCTTGAAGTGGAGTATGAAACCTTCAGGGAAATACACAAGGGAGGAGAGAGAAAGGGGAACTATTTCAAGCAAATATAGAGAAAAAGAGGGAAAAAAGTTTGGAAAAGAGATTATTGCGATCTGGCTCATAGTTTTGACATTTCTCAGCAGGGATACAACCTCCAGCTGTGTCCTCTGAAGTCCCCCTGTGCGGTAGGCACCTGGGCCTTTGTGCTGAGAAGCAGTGGAGGGGCTGGTGTGCTGTGGACAGAGGAGGAGAAATGGGGGGAAAGTGAAAAAAAAGCCCTCACTCAAGGAGTGGCTCAATCACAGAATCACAGAACATGGCATGTTGGAAGGGACCTACAGGGGTCATCGAGTTCAATTCCTGGCCCTGCACAGTGCCATCCCCAAGAGTCACACCATGTGTCCGAGAGCATTGTCCAAGTGCTTCTTGAACTCTGTCAGTCTTGATGTTGTAACCACTTCTCTGGGGAACCAAAAGTCTCCCAGGTGCTGCCAACAGCAGCCACGGTGGAGCGAAAACTGCTGTGCTCCTGTGGGTTGCCATGGAACATTGCTGCCCCCACTGCCTCCTCACTTGGAGCCAACCAGCACTGGCTGGAGCAATCTGTAAATTTAAAAGATCTTTAAATCCTATTTCCCAAAATGGGTGTGTCTAGAGTGAACTACAGCCTCTGATCTGCAACACTCAACTGCACAGCAAGGTCAGGGAAGATATGATGCCACAGGCAGTATGCCTAGAAGGGCCAAAAGACCCAGGCTGCCTCCTAGTGCCCTCCTCCACAGTCAGTAATTAGTAATAATGAACACCATTAGTATTCAATTTATCCATTAGATTGTCCAAACTGAAAAAGCCTTCAGTGGCATGACTTGTAACTGAGCTGGTCCTGGTTTGGTTTCTTTTCCCTGCAGGTAAGCAAAGTAACTCTCAAGTTCATGCTTTATTAGAAATATTTGATATCATTGTCCATTTTTTCCCAACAAGAATTCCCTTCATAAAAATTAATACCCACTGGTGCTTCTCACTAGTCTGTATCTGTCCATAGGCACCAGTGGTGACTCCCTTTTAAAATATGTTGTTGCAGAACCATTCAGGCCCTTGTGTTTGATTAAGGTGGCTTCAAGCCTCAGATCCTCTGATCTACTGGGTTTTCTGGTTCCAGTGCTCTGCCAACCAGGAATGGTGGGAGGTGCCAGCACCATTCTCTCATGGGATGGCTTGGCAGCAGTCCTGGAGCTACTCTGCAGCAGATGGGCTGTTTGCACAAGCTGCCAGGTGAGAGGAAGCATGGCTAGTGGTGTGGGATATTTCTCTGGCAGGTTTGATATCCTGACAGAATCCTCAGGCTTTGTGCTTGGATACTGGTGAAAATCACAACCGAGTGCAATGGTACTGTTTTGCGGGGACGAGTGGGAGGTGACGTGGCAAGTCGTGTTTTGGGATACCTGTACTGTTATTTACCCCCAGCCAACCTTAAAAGCTTGAAGGGCTTTTTTTTTAGATAGATTTGAACAACTTTCTGCTGTATCTGCTTTCTGCAAAATCCTGCAGTTCTCCTTGTTATTGCAGCCCTCCTTGGCATTACTAATGGTGCTTGGGTGCCTCCCAGCCTCTTGAACCCATTCTGCAAAAGTGCCTAGCTCTGCTGCTTGCCTTGCCCCAAACTCCCACCTGGCTATCTCTCAGGGAGGCCTGGTGCAGGGAAGTACAGGGGAGCATAATTCTTGCTGAGGAATTATTTCATAGTGCACATCTGAGCACAGAGGGGGATGGTGGATAAAAGGATGCTGAGAGCACCTTTAGGGTAGCAGTGAAGCTCCACATCCAGCAAGTGTAGAGAGAGAGAGGCCACAGCTTATTTACAAGGTGAGGGAGGGATCTCCTGCTCTCATGGTCCTGCAGTGTGGAGGTGGGGGGGGAAAGTCCTTGGAGGAATGTCTAAAGGGTAGTTTGTGTGGAGTAAGTCAGGCACTGGAAAACAGCAGTGGTGAACAGCTTAACCATGGGCATGGCAGATTAGGATCCTATTCTAGTCCCTCTACACATTAGTTTATCTTCTCACCAAGAATAAAGTAGCAACTTCCTCTGATACAGAGGGAAATTATTGTCTGATTACTTTGAGCTATTGTCCATATCAAGATGGTGCGTTAGTGTTTGATATGAGTTAATAAGCACAGAGTTGGTCGCACATCTGCAAGTTAAGGCCTTCCAAAAAGCTTTCACGATACAAAAATCACTATTACTTAAGTGAGCTTTTGAAACTGGTACCTTTGGAAAGGTTTCTATCAGTGAAAGACATATGAAGTAATTTATGTTTGGTGTGATAAAGCATATAAGAGAGAGTGATGTCTCTCTCTCTATATAATGCACATTAGCCCGGGCGCTTTTAATAACAGAGTGGTCTTTTTGTCCTTCCAATCTTATGCTATGAGAAGAGGGCAAAGGGCTGTTGCTGTGACTGTGTTAGTGGTATATTCATCTTCCTAGCTTCTGCTCTCCCATTCCCAGACATGTTACCTCCTTTTTCTGTCAGGCACTGGAAAAGGAATCAAAAATCTTCTCACCAGTAGTTAGGCTGCAACAAAACCCCTTCTCAAAGCAGTGCTCACCCTCTGGGAGGAGGGAAGGAGCTAGAAGAGGATGCAGAGTTGGAGGAGGGAGCTTTAGCCTCAGTCTGACCTCCCTCCAAACCCACTTCTTTCACAGCTCTGCAGAACTAAACCACTTGTCCACTGTATTTTAACTGCAGTTCATCATATTCACCACATTTTGTTATCACTGCTCACATCTTTCAGTAACTCTCTGCACTCTCAAAATTTTGCTACATGCATGGGTTGTTTCCTTTTAGGCTGAGACATTCAGTCATCATTGCTTTGCCTGGTCCCACAAGATTTCTTTCTTTGTACTTTATATGTCATCATCTGTAGCATTGGGCCTTTATATAATAAAGAAATGGAGTCTGTTCCCCGCTGAGGTGGTGGTCAGAGAGCCTTTATTCAAATCCTGTGCCCTCTTTTATCCTTTGAACTCATGTGACCTTCTGACCAATGAGGGTACATATTTCCACGCATGTCACCTGGGCTTCTCCGCCCTCGGTGCTTCCCCCACACCCCTGGATACGCCTCCTACATCACCCCCTACTGAATTATTTAAGACGGTCACGAAAACAGTGCAAAAACAACAGTGCAAACAACAGAACAGTACATTAGAAACCACCATAGCTTCGCAATGACCCAGCACATTGCTTGCTTTGGCTTCTTAAGAACTTATACATCTATTGTAAACCTTTTAAAACCTTCTTATATTTCTAAGGGGTAGTGCAACTTGGAAAAATAACTTTATTAACCTAGGGGCCTTAGCCCAACCGTGCATAGACTTATAATCTTTATTAATCTGAGGGTTTAAATAACTGGGAAATTCAACTTTATTTCAAAAACAGGGTAAACTTAGCAAACCAAATTCTCTTAAAGTGACCATGCGGCTGAGGTACTGTTATTTTTGTGAGGTGTTTGGTGTTTAAGGCACTTGTCCAGTCAAACAATTCTCTTTTATTCATTCACACAGACATTCACTGACGGCCGTCATTCCATTCATCACACACACACTCACGGGTTTTGTATAGACTCTGCATTTTGCCACACTGGTCATCCTCAGATGTAAATCTGAAACGTAAACATTATTGCTGAAACATAACTGTTTTTATAGCTTCTGCGTTACTCTCGTTCTTGCTGCTGTGGTTGTGTACCTAAGTAGGGTCTAACACACCTGGAAGGAATCCATTTCAGTTCGTTTCCTGTAGCTGCACAGGCACAGCCTCGCCCCCAAGTCACGAGGTCCATTGGTTCTGTCCACTGCCCTGAAATCAGATCTCTTACCATGACTGGTGGTTTGGGAGAGGCGAAAGCTTAAGGCCTGTGCTGCCTTTCGTGCCTGCTTTTTTCAGCACTGCCACAATTCAAAAAATTTATAACACATGTGGCCTTCCGCAGATGCTCTTGTGGGCTACAGACTGATTCCCCCCTTTTTTGTTTTGTTAACATGTCTTTCAGTGTGCGATGTGCCCTTTCAACAATTGCTTGTCCAGTGGGTGAGTTGGAATACTTGTGGTGTGAGAAATTCCCCAGTTTGACAGGAAAGTTCTTACCTCTTCTGAAATGAAAGCTGGTCCATTGTCAGTCTTAATCTGTTTTGGGGTACCAAGGGTCGCAAAACAACTGAGCCAGTGTCTTATTACATCCTTGGCCTTTTTCCCAGTGTGTGCTGTGGCAGTTACGTATTGTGAATGGGTATCAACTGTTCCGTGTATGTATTTTAATGTACTAAATTCGGCTATGTGTATGCTGTTTGTTTGCCAAATCTCATTTGCCATTAACCCTCTGGGGTTAACGCCTTCCTGAGATGGCATGGGTGTGATTTGTTGACAGTCTGGGCATGACATGATTATGTCTCGAGTCTGGTTGAGTGTTATTTGAAATTGCCTCTTCAGTGAAAGTGCGTTCTGGTGGAAAAATGAATGAGACAATTTTGCTTGCTGTAAGACTCTAGGTATGGTGTTAAACATTGCTGCTTTGTCAGCTTCCCAGTTTCCGTCAGCTGTTGGCCCTGGCATGTCAGTGTATGACCTTGTGTGCATTATGTAAAAATCAAACTTTCTGTGATTGACAAGAAACCATAAAGAACGTATTTCAAACAACAGGTGAAGGTTAGCAACATCTCGAAGAAATGAATTTTCAAGATGGGACACTATCCTGCAGCATAACAGGAATCTGTGACAATATTAACAGGTTGTTCAGAAAACATTCCCAAGGCAATACGTATGGCAGCCAGTTCCAGAACCTGTACAGAACCCTGGTTCATGGTCTGTACCTCTCGTTCCCATTGTCTTGTGTCAGGGTTTACCCAAGTCACTGCAGCTTTTTGGGTCCTCCCAGATGCATCTGTGAAGACCGTAAGGCCTTTCAGTGGTTCATGTTTGCATCTGGTTGTGGCTTTTAAGGGTAAATTACCAACTTCTGCCCACAATCTGTGTTTAGGGAAATTAATTGAAATGTCACCATCAAAGTTTGCCAAGGCAGCCTGGAATCCTGCATCCTCAGCTAGCATCCAGTCAAGGTTGTCCTTTGTAGCCGGGATGTAGATGGTTGCCGGATCTCTCCCATCCAGCTCCTGTAGTCGTCCTCTGCCTTTAATGACAAGCTTGGCAAACATTTCATTAGTAGTCCACACTAATTAGTTTTAGGTGGTGTGTGGGGCAGAAACAGCCACTCTAGGATTTTCAGTGGGTCTTTTTCAGTCTGATCCCACTGAAACAAAACTGTGAATGGCTGGTACCTGCTGGGTACGAGGGCAAGGCAGATTTGCAGTTCAGGATTTCTCCTGCCTTGCCTGCCTTCTATTGCCTTGGCACAAGTGTCCAACGCCTGCTTTGCCTCTGCTGTCAGAGACTGGCTAGATGTTAGGTCTGAGTCCCCCTTAAGCAGCTCAAATAGAGGGTGTAGCTCCTCTGTGGTTACGCCCAAGATAGGCCTTAACCAATTGATGGCTCCCAGAAGTTTTTGCAACTCATGTAAAGTTAAATTGTCCTCTACCTCGAGCTGCAGTGGCTGTGGAGAAATTTCCTGCTGCGTGATTTTCCCTCCAAGGTAAGTCCAGGGTTGTGATCGCTGCATTTTTTCTGGAGCGACCTGTAACCCTGCATCTTGGACAGCATCAGTTAGAGCAGTAACAACAATTTGCAGTTCATTTTCTGTGGCTGTGGTAATTAATATGTCATCCATATAATGATATATGATAGCTGAGGGAAAATGCCTTCTGATGGGATGAATGGCATTTGCCACTACGGTTTGACATATTGTTGGACTATTTTTCATCCCTTGAGGAAGGACAACCCAGTGATACCTCTGCTGTGCATTGTTCAAGGCGGGGATGGAAAAAGCAAACCTTGGTGCATCCTCAGGGTGTAAGAAGATGGTAAAAAAGTAGTCCTTTAAGTCAATTACCATTAGTGGCCACTTTGCTGGAAGCATAGCAGGTGAGAGAAGTCCAGCCTGCAATGCTCTCATAGGTTCTCTGACTGCATTTACTGCCCTTAAGTCCTGCAGCATTCTCCACCTGCCACTTTTCTTGGGGATGCAAAACACAGGAGTATTCCAGGGAGTAGTTGTTGGCACAGTATGACCTGCTTCAAGCTGTTCTCTTGCAAGCTCTCTTAAATGTTCAAGCTGTTCCCTTTTCATAGGCCATTGATCTACCCAAACTGGCTGTTCTCTTTTCCAGACCAGTTTAATCAGTCCTTGGGACGGCTGGTCAATGGCCCCTATTGAAAAACCTGGCTGCTTGCAGGAGCAATTTGCATGACTGTGCCAAACTGCCCGAGAATATCCTGTCCCCATAGTGTACACGAAGTGGGAGCAACAAAGAGAGCTATTTTGGCTAATTGTCCCTCTGGCCCCAGGACAGTGAGTATTTGAGCACTCTGTCTGGGCCTTTGTGTGCCTCCCACCCCTTGAATGGTTGCAGCTGGGCAAACAGTGGGCCAGTCAAGTGGCCATTCGGAGTCTTTTATTATGGTAACATCAACTCCCGAGTCCACAAAGCCTGTAATTCTGTGCCCATCAATCTGGCATGTCATGCATGGCTGTGTGGCTGTGATGGCTGTTGTCCAGTAAATTTGTGGCTGGCCTGTGCTCCCGAAGGCCCCTGAACCCCACTCCCCCTCCCCTGCAGGTGACGCACTGTAGAAGGGGATTAGTTGGGTGATTTTTTGTCCCTTTGGGATGAAACAAGGGGCTGAAGGGGTCCAGACCATTATTTGAATTTCACTATGAGAGTCCGAGTCTATTACTCCAGGCAGCACGAATAAACCTATTTTGGTTGTGGAAGATCTCCCAATTAGTAGTGCATGCACGCCTGGGCTGAAGGGACCCCAAAGCCCGGTTGAGATTAATACTACATCTGTGGAAGTTATGATGACCGGTTCTCGGTTGGATAAATCCAACCCAGCACTGGCTGAGGTGGAGGGGCACAAATTGCAAGCCTGTGTCGCATTTATTTGTTGTACTGGGGTGTGCAACAACGCCCCTCGTTTCCAGTTTTTTGGCCCTCTCCTCCTGTTTGGGTGCTTGCAGAGGGTCTCTTTGGGCAATCTTTTTGAAAGTGGTCAGGGGCACCACATATATAGCAACCACTTTTGGGTCTGGCTCCTTCCTGCACTCTTAGCTGGGCACTTAGTGCTGTGACTAGAGAGGCAGACTGATGTTCCACGGAGCCAACCCCTTGGCAGGTGCGAACCAGCTCAGCAATGCTACAGCTCTCCCTTTTAGGAGGGGCCTGCAAAGCTCTTTTACAGTCTGGATTCGCATTCTCAAAAGCCAGTTGCATGTAAAGCATCTCTCTGGCTTCGTCATGCTCAACCTGCCTGTTTAAAACAGATTGCAGCCGATCCAGGAATTGTGAATATAGGACCTTGTAATATTTTTGTGAATGACAGGTGGCTATCCCAGTCTGAAGTGGGCAATCTCCTCATGGCTCTCAGGGCATGTTTAGCTATCACTTCATATATTTCTCTGGGGTAACCAGACTGAGCATCTATTGAATTGTAGTTCCCCTCCCCGGTTAGTTGGTGTGTTGTTATGCCTGCTTGTGGGTCGTTAGCATACACAGAGCAATTCTCCCGAAAATCAGTTAACCAGATGCTGTACTGAGTATTTGTAAGAGTTACTTTCAGTAAGGTCTTCCAATTGTGTGGTGTAAAACCATAGGTGGAACTTAGTGTCTCTAAATACACAAGGGTATTAGCTGAGGACATGCCAGTTTCCCTTACCAATTGCCTCAATTCCTTTGTCAGCTCATATGGCAGAGGCTGGAATTGAGGGGGCTGACGCTGGCGGAAAATGACTGGGCATGCTTGTATAACTTGCAATTCTCCCACTTGAAACACCTCTTCCCGACACAGTCCCCACCTGTCAACCAACCTTCCCCCGTTTGCCTCCTCACTCCCTCCCGGTGGAACCATCCCTGGTCCCTCCTCCTCATCCCCCCATGCCTCCCTCCCTGTGGCCCCAGTAAACCCAGTTCCCTGTGGAGGGTGGTGGTGGGTGATGGATGCGGCGTGGGGGAGGGGCCCTCCCCCCCCACATGCCTGTGGCTGGAGCGGGGCGGCGCTGGGGCAGGAAGAGACAGATCGACTTCCGGTCCGTTTGGCGTGCAAGATGTCTGTGCCCATGCCGGTGCATGTGGTCACTGTTTATCTACAGCGCGGCGTGGCAAATAGGCTGGGTTCCCCTCCTCGTCACTGCAATGGGGCCCTCTATGCTGATCCTGTGGGCTGGGATCTTGCATTACAGGCTCCATTCCCTCCCGGTGACCCATGCTCCCGAGGCAACCGGCACCTGACCCGTAACTTAACTCACAAACAGATCCCTCCCCTCCCGGTAAACCCCATGCGTTTGTTTATTTACGCATAGGATTTGGGCTGCTACTAGCAATGTGTGGGGGGGTGGTGTGTTGGTGTGGGATGCTTGTACTGTCCGCTCGTGGGCTCTGTGCAATGCAGACATTTTGTTTTGCCAGGCTGAAATGGCATTATTAGCTTGGGGGTCTCCTCCCTGAGCTTTCAGTTTCATGAGGTTTCCAATTTTGTTCCATATTTCTATGTGCAGAGCTTCTACAAGTGGCAGTTCTGGGACTGCCGCTTTAATGAATTGTACAAGCTCTGTTAGTTCAGCCCTTGTGGCTTGTATATGGTAAGGTCTTAGAAGGATAGATAATGCATTTGTGTCTTGTGAAATCTCAGTGGAGAAAAAGCTTCCCATATTTTTTACCTTACTCTTGCCACTGTAGATGCACATGTGCAGAGGAGTCTTTTGTTCAGTGGCTGCTGAGTTTTACTTTTGCTTTCTGGATCAGCTGTTCTCTTGGGGCTTTTATTCTTTTTGGCGTCCCGGGCGGCATCTGCTGTTGTCCAGGTCTCTGTTGCTGCTCCGATGGTTTGAGGGCGGCGGCAGATGGCGGGGGGACCTCCTGGCACGGTAGGTCCCATGGTGGTGGTGGCGGCAGCAGCGGTTCCCTTACGGTCTGTGGTGCTCCTGACGGCTGGTTCAGTGGTGTGGAGGCTGAACGGTGGCTACAGGCATGCACGGGCTGGCAGAAGGCAGCTGCAAGCTCCCACAGTCTGCTGGGCCACGGATCGAGCGCATCAGTGGGGTTTCGCGGTGTGGCTTCTACAGGTCCCGTGCAGCTTCTAGTGCGGACACAGGGCTTGCAGCAGCGGCGGGCGAATGCGGGCGGGCAGCAGGCTGCATGGAGCTGTGGTGCTTCTCTGCTTGGCGGAAAATGTGCCAGTACGGGGTTTGCGGGGTCTTGCAGGTGGGCTGGGGTGTTTGGCAGCAGCGGTGCTGCTTTCGCGCACTCAGTGCTTAGCGAGCAGCAAGAGGCAGCAGCAGGGGTCCTGGCGGGGTTTGGCGTGGTCCGCCGCTGGAGTTTTCAAGCTGCGGGCTCGCAGCTGCTCAGGGAGCAGCCCTGACCGCGGTGTTGGTTGCTGGCGCTGCTTTTCAGCCTCACTCACTGCTCAGATTGTTGGTCAACCCCGCTCCACTTCCTCCGCAGCTGCTGTCCCGGTTTCTTGGCTTCTTTTCTTCTTTTTTCTTCTTCTCTATTCCTGTGCACTTTCCCTAATTGTTTTTGAGCTCTCTGTACTAACTTGCGTTTCTCAGTACCTGCTGAGACAACGGCTTAAAGACGTCTGAGTTTTTTCGGTGAAAAATTCCTGTATTCTAAAAATGAGTACGATAATCGGAATTTACCGATATTCCCCTGATTCAGGGAGTTCTTTCTAGCCTAATGTAGGTTCTAAGCCCTGAGTTTGGGGGCCACGTGTAGCGTTGGGCCTTTATATAATAAAGAAATGGAGTCTGCTCCCCGCTGAGATGGTGGTCAGAGACCCTTTATTCAAATCCCACGCCCTCTTTTATCCCTTGAACTCATGTGACCTTCTGACCAATGAGGGTACATATTTCCATGCATGTCACGTGGGCTTCTCCGCCCTCGGTGCTTCCCCCACATCCCTGGACACGCCTCCTACAATCATCTTGATATTCTCACACCTTCAAATTCCTTGGTTAGGCACTGTGAATGTCGTCGTTCTGCTCTCTTTGCTATTGCTAGGATGGGACAGCTCACCTCTACCATATTATGTTGTTTGGAATGCATACCTATAGTAAGTGATACTGGTAAATAGGTACATAACAGACAAACATTTTTCTTATGTCTCTGAGTCTCTTGGAAACAACCACTTCTGATGTTCCTGCCTAGTAAACATCATTCAACAACAAATTTTTTCAACCATGAAGTTTATCTTTGATGCTGAGTTACAAATAAACCCTTATAGCATTTATTCAAAAGGATTTTGGCTCCGTTCTCTCATCAAAGCATAAGCTGTCTTATTTGAGGTACCAGCAAGTGCGAGGTTTCCTCCAGTGACTCTGGATGAAGTACACACAGAGCATGTGGGATCTCTGACCTTTCTCCTATACCCCTGGGAAAGGTGCTTTTCCCACAGCACAGTCACCCACAGGGAACATTGCCCATGACTCAACCATTACCACACAAAGTCCAAGCATCACTGATTACACTGCCACCGAATGTGGAGTTGTGCAAAGACACGGAAATGCGCACTGAAGCAATTAATGTTTGGGTGCCTGTTCCTTACTGTGTCTTTGCAAAGGCAGCTCCTCAAACAGTGGACATGACACTCATCAGACAGTGTAGCAGCCAGCCCAGTGTTGATGTCATGCTGTCAACACACACTTCTGCCCACGCAGATAGGAGTATCTGTGTTCACAGTGATGCCATCCACATCTTTCTACAGCACGGAGTGGGATAGGTCACTGCATGCACACAGCCTCTCTGCTGCTCACTGGGCAGCTGTGGTCCATCAGTACAAGGATGACATCTTGCACTGAAGCCCCCAGCAGCCTTCTCCTCTGCCTGGAGAATTGTGACAAGAACAAAAAAAAAAGAAGGTAAAAAGCTGAGCTTGGCAGACATCAGCATAGTAGAAAGATAAAAACAAACAAAGAAAAAATTGAAAAGAAAAGGAAAATATAAGTTGAGTGCCCAGGTATAACTGTGGGATGGATGAAGGAAGCCCAATAGTGTAAAAACTCGTAAAGCCTGGCTCTCAGTGCAGAAAAGCTGGTGATCCACTTAGAAAGGAATGAAACCGGGGCTAAAGCTCATATTCTGAGCTGCATCGGTTTGGTGGGGGAAAGATCATCTTCTGCCTGCACTGAAGCTATATGCCTATGTCTGGAAGAGGGCATGTCTGGAAGACATGGCGAGGCAGAGCCTGGGCCAGGCAGAAGTTTACCACTAACTGCAAGGGTACCTGTTGAATCTAAGGTTGTATGACTCAGACCATGCTACAAAGCCCTGCTTGCTTCTACCTCTCCTCATACTGCATTTGGAGAGATAGCTACAACCAGAAACGGAGCTGAATGGAAAAGGAGGAGGTGTTGGTGCCAACACCATGCCTTACTGTGGGCTGTCTAGTTGGGAGTGCTGTGCCTGGACCCCCCAGAACCAGGTATGTAGTTGGTGACTAAGGCAGGTCACTTGGTGTCGTTTTAGGGGGAAGGTGTTGTGTACGAGCAGCCAATCCCAAGTGCACCCTGGCACAATGGTCCATTGACTGGGTCTGAGGAAGAGATTTCACGTGGTGACCAAGATAAAATGTGGATGGGGCCAGCTGACTAACTGCAGAGAGCACTCCACAGGAATGCTTCAAGCAGAGAACAGCGTCTGAGGGCAGTGGCTGGCCTGGACATAGGGTATCAGGCTCTAAGAGCCCCTGTCTGTGTTCCAAGAGGAGAGGTCCTACAAGGCTCTAGAAAAGTGAAAGAGAATGAAGGGCAGTGCTATGCACCCTGGCTTCCTCTGGCTCCTGGAGACAGACCAGGGCTTTGCCCTATCCTATGGAGGGATCTCCCAGCCAAAGGAAGTTCCCCTGAAGCCTAGATACCACCTGCAGCATGGGGAAATGTGGTAGTAGCTGTATTGTGGCTGGGTGCCTTAGTGCCTGGTCACCCTCATGGTATTTAATTAGAGACAGTAATGAAAATAGCATGCTGTTCTCTGCTGCTATGAACAGAGCCAGCAGAGCCAGCCGAGCCAGCAAAGATAATGCCACCAGGTCCCCAGGACACTCATAACTCACTCACACCTGACACAGACAGAGCAAGGCACTCCTTGGGAAATGCCATCTGTCTCTGAAAGGATTCCATCTGCCATACTGGAGAAAAAAGCAGAGGAGATAGGGGGCAGGGGAGAGAAAAGATGCTCATAAGACCCATTTTCCTTTAGGGATTAAGAAAAGCAATGACTGCAAGGCAGTTCTTCCCACAGCCTCTGCCAGCTACCACTGTAATAAGCAAGTTTGCTGACCTAGATCAGGGTCCATGTATTAGGATGGGAACTGTGCAGCACAGGCCATTGAACAAGCTCTTTGAGGATATGTGTGTGTGTGCAGTGAGCACCTATGCAGGCACAGGTGCTCCTCCTGGGGCGATGCACACTGTGCCCTTCTGTGTCGTGGATGCAGCCATTCAGAACTGTAAGTAGGATACGTGCCATAGGGACCCACCATTTCAGGGAGCTGCACCATGAGGAGCTTTTCTGCTCTGACAGCCAACTCCAGGTGCATTCAGCCTTGACAAATCCCCCATTTCACCTGTGTGACACATAAAATCCAATGAACAAATATGCTACCTGAACCAGGGATGTACACAAGCTCAGACATACTGCCTGTGAGTCACCTACCATTCCTGACTTTGTTGAATCCTCTGATACACTGGTGACATGCTAATGCCAAACCATTTGAAGCGACAACTGATACCTCCCACTCTCTTTTCTCACCTCTGTCTTCTGAACAGGTATATGTAGCTTGCCAAGAAATGGGGGAATGAAGCGAGGATAACCAACTGATGAGTTTTTATAGGTAGGAGAAATAAGGTAGTTTTCCATTTTCTGCTTTCTCATTGTGACATCTGATGATTCCAGGTATCTGTATAGAAGCAGCAGTGGCAGGTCAAGGCAAACACGCATAACTTTGTTAGCCTGAACCAGGTCTCAGGTGCAGGGCTCTCTTGAATGTGTGCAATGCCCATTAAAGTAGTGGGAGCTGTGCCAACCTGTCCAAGGCAAAATTACATCACCTCCTTTCCCCATTTTTCTGCAGCATCAGTCTGACCATGGCAGAGCTCTACCTTGGGCTGCTCATGTCCAACTCATGCTGATGGCCAGACCCAGCTTCCTTGTGCTTTGGGGAAAAGCTTTTTGCCAAGGTCCCTCTGGACTGATACCCATTACCCAACTTTCCAAATCGTTTTTCCATGACAGCCTCAGACTTCACTTCCCATAGCAGTACTGCATCTTGACCCAGGCTTTTAATTCAGCCACACAGAAGATACCCTGGTATAAAAGCAAAAAATTGTGCCAGGGGAAGTTTTATTTACAGTGTACTCTTAGAGCACTTGGAAGGCCAGCACAAAGCAATCAGTCCCTGCTCCCTTCATGATTTAATGTTGTGAACAAGCATAAGGAAGCAGATATTTTGGCTTGATGTGTCCATTTTTCCCAATACCCTACAGAAGCTTGAGGTCCAGCTTGGCCAGCACCCTGTCCTCCCAGCAATTTGGGATGTTTGGAACAGAACACAGAGCTGAGGATAACATCTTTGCCCCAGGAGGTCATGGTTAGGTCTGAATCTGTGTTGTGACCTGGCAGAACCACTGTAAACCACCATGCGTGCAGTGGCTTCACTTCTGATATCAAAAATGGGTGAGATTCTTTCCAAGAATCACTACAAACCAGTAAGCTGTTCAAAACACTGATTAAAAGTGAGATGTAAGAGTAAGTGTAAATTTCACCCAGCTGTCTTGTAACTAGAGCCATAAATGTACCTTGGAAATTCAGGCTCCTAATAAGCACAACAGGAACCAGAGAGTGCATTTTATAATTTAACACATTGTCTCTATGGAATCGCCTCCAACACAACCAGCATCATATGTTGCATTAAGGAATGGCATTGTCACCTGATCATAACGTAATTCAGTCAACTGAAAGTAAAAATCTTGGAAGTAAAACCTTATGGGGCACACAGAAACAGTTACATACCTAAAGGATATTTTTTCTTCCATCTGAAGCTATGCAGGCTTAGAAATATGGAAAATTTTAAATGCCTGCCATGGAAAACTGATTAAAGCTTACTTTCAGGAAGCTGACAGCAGTAAATTAATTTATAAAATTATTTTCTCTAAGTACTGAAAATGTGTGGTCTAATATGTCACCATGTGAAAACAAGCTGAAAGCCAAAAGTATGCACATTTGTAGGCACGTGAGGTTTTTTCAGTCTTCCTTTTTTTGTTTTTCCCTGATGTTTCCAGCTTTTAGCAGCTCCTGCAGTAGGAAAAAGTGAGAGGCTTCCCAGCCCCGCAGGCAGCACAGGGAAGCTGGGCATGTTGCCTTGAGATTTGATTCGTGCTTCCAGAGGTACTGGTCAAAGTTGTCATCCTGAGGAATATAAAATAGCCCTGACCTGTGTTCAGATGTGCTTGCTGTGATAAAACCAGGCTGCACTGCACCAGGAACATGCAGCATTTTCAGAGTGCTTGAGAATGATGGTGTCAGGGAAAATGATTCAAGGTTTTAAGAGTGTTTCTTTCATGCCCTTATGTATTCAAAGTGTGTTTTTTGATAGCATGGCTGAATAGCAAATGACTCATAAATGCCTGTTTTAAAGATGCTCTCTAGTTAGCATGTCCTATACAAACCAGGCAACATGTGAATCCACTGGTGAAAGCCATGACATGATCTGGTGTGGAAGAAACTGTCAATCCCAGTGATGGAAACACCACAGATACTGAAAGTGGAGACAGGAATTCTTTGCAGCTTTGAATTTGGTGTGATTAAGCTAAGAAGAGCCAAAATCCCCAGCTCCCCCCTCATTTAGTTATACATAGTTACTCAAAGCAGTGTTTGACTAAAAAAAGAAAATATTCCAGTATTATGTTCAAGTAGCTGGAATACTTTTCTTTTAAGCTCTTATTACAAAGTGCTTTATCTTTCTTTTGGAGAAACTGCTTCTTCTGAAGAGACTTCCTTCTCTTCTGAAGAGACTTCTTTCTCTAGAGGGTAATCATAGCTGCACTATGATTCATTTTTTTACTATTCATTATCTTCAAAAGTGAAATTCGCTTATATGCCGAAGCTTTGTCTGAGCTAGCAAGACAGCCCCTTGGTGTCTGAGCAAGGGCACAAGGATGTTACTGAGGACTAGGAGGTCCCACCTCAAGTCTCCACATTACACATTGTCCAAGTTTCCATGCTGACTGAGGAATCAGTCAGTGCAGCTGTCACAGTGCTGCTGAGCAGTGCGTGATTAGAGCAGGATTTGTTTTTATAAAATGTATATGAGCATGGTCAACCCCCTGCCTAAATCTGACAGAGCATCTTTGTGGGGGAAAGAGAGGGATCTTTGAGGACCCTACAGTACGTAATGGTACAGACAATGTGAATTCCTAGAAAGCCTCATTGGAGTGTGAAAAGGGACACGGCAAAGCATATACAGGTAATGCTTTGGTGCAAATGGTCTTAGGGAAGGAAGTGGATAGTGCAGGTATCCTGATCCTATGCTATATGAGAGAGGAGAGCTGATACACCAAGCAGGCCTTTGAAAAATAATACCAATGTGGTTGTTTCTGGCTGACCAGAGAGATAACATGAGACCACCAATAGCTTCAGCTTTTTATGAAATTATCATACATGGACACCTGTCTGGATAGCTGCAGACCTGATACCAATGTTTTTGTCAAGGCAGGAGTAGCTTAAGACTGAATAGGTACAGGAGTATGAAGTATACAAATTACTTCTCGCAGTGATTCCTGACTATTACTGAAGTCTCCCTTCCTCTCAAAACCAAGTCAAAATTAATCTGATTATATCAGACCTACCTGCATTGGTCTCTCTTTGTGTGTCCTTTGGTTTTGCACAGACTTTGGCAGCACTTCTTCCTCAGAGTTCAGCTTTTGATCCTCTTTTCTCTCTACTGTATACATCTGGTTTCCTAAATCTTAAACAAATATGCACCTGAGGCATACCCATAGATCTCAATGCATATAAATAGCAGACTGAGAGTAATCTTCAGCATTTAAATGAATAAGATTTTGTGGTTGGGCATTATATCACTACTATATCCTAAAGCAAGTAACACACCTACACCCTGTATTTCATTCTATATGCAACAGTACTAAAATGCCCTTTTTGAAAATAAAACACTCTGAACTGGTAACGTTGCAGTAGCTAATTTTTAAGTTTTATTGAGAAACTCATGTTTAACACTGTTTAAAAGGTGAATCAGATTTCACACATTTACTATGCACTCATGTTCTATGCTGTGTTAATTACTATTGTCTTGTGTTGAACACCTCTATTTATACATGCTTCTGTTTTTCCTTTCTTTTTGTGTAAATTCTGACCTTTTTGTAGGAGCAAGGTGACCTTTGTCCACACATAACAGCAGACTTTAATTTTTGTTTTCCTGCTGATGCAAAACTATTTTTAAAAACCCAAAAAACAACTGAACAAAAAACTTACGTAGCAATGTAAAAACTTTGGAAAGTGCTTGTCTTCATTTAGTTGGATTACAGGAAAAATTGCATTTTTCTGGAGACTTCTGTTTCCCCCATGACCCTATGAAAAGTTTGATGAGCTAGAGGAACATAGCATAGAGGAGGCTGACCCTCCGAGGAGGTTCTTTTGCTTTGCTGAAAGGAGAAAATGTTACACACTGTGAACTCGATCCAGAGATAGTTATCACAATGACAGACCTTCTCAGCTCTGCTGTGAGACCTCACCAGTCATCTTAGTTTAAGCAGAGAAATTGGAAGAGGATGGAAACTGCAGGTGAGGTAAGAACCAGGATGGTGCTGGGAGTAGGGATTAGCTCTCCCAGGTTGCTCTTGGCCCACTAGGAAAGCATGATTCTTACAACACAGCTCCATCTCCTAGAGACACCATTCAGAGACAAAGCCTTTGCCTGTACAGCAAGCAACTGATGGCCAAGACAAAGTAGGGGCAGAAGAGGGGCATGGCAAGTCCCTTGGCAGGTCATAACAGCCCTCTCCAGAAAAAGCCACTGCAGAGCAAACTCCTGCCTCAAATGAGTTGCTCAGTTTCAGCATCACATCAGGGTTTTTATTTTCCTGGTTTTAATGCTTTATGCTCTTGTGGGCAATGATCACTGCCACTGCTATATAAATTACACCTGAACTATTTCTCCTAATTGCTTTCTGCAGGCACATTAAGTAAGAATACCGTGATCTGAGAACACAGCCCCAGCACAGAAGAGCTGTTTGAAGCTGTAGGCTGAGCCAGGATGCCTCCCATGGGGAAAAAAGGGATTATAGGAGGAGTCACATGTGTGAATGAGAAGTGATGGGGAAGACTGGGAGGTGGAAAACCATAGCTTTAGTAGATTTTACATGGAACATAAATCCTGCCCTCCCTTCCTGCTCAGTGAGCACATTTTTGGGTAGCAGCATTGGCAGTGGCCTTTCCGTCAGCTATCCTTCTTGTGCATTTTGGTACACAAGGGGTAAGAGCACATTTTTCTTCCCCCAAAGCCTTCAGAAATCAGATTGGCATCCTTTCTAGACTCTGGAAAGCAGCACTGGGATTCACACCTTGTGGGTAGCCCTGATGAGAAATATTTTGGCATTGTATGCTACAGAGGTTAAGAGGTCACAGCACCAGGCACCGCATGAAGGGAGCCTTTATGTTCTCAGCTGCTTGCCCTGCTGACACCATGAGACTGGGGTCAGGAAACCTGTGTGGCTCCCTGGTGAGGGCAGGAGTGTTGAGCATCATCTGTCTCAGCTGAGCGTCTTCTTACCCTGCTTTGTGGCTGGCTGGGGACAGATCAGTAGGTTGTGATATTTTATATGTGAGCAGAGAAGCAGTCGCTTCTCCCACACAGGGATGAGGCAGGGTCTCTGGATATTTTAGGAGGAGGTTAGTTGAGAATTTGCAGCCAGCTCTGCTCTCTCTCAAAGCTATAAAACTCCAGTTAATGTAAATGCCTACCCAAGGCCTCCAAACCTGGTGGCCCTCATATCTGGGGTTGACAGAAGGATGAGGAGGTCTGAGATACACACAGTCTCTGCCCAGTGAAGAGTAGGACCAGCCTATCCCTGATCCCTCCACATCCCATGCAGCGTACTGCCCAGGTGGGAGAACACAAATAAGCAGTGGGCCCACTTCTACTGGACAATGAGTTAATAAGAAACACATTCTATGTTCCTGCCCTTTCACTAGTGGGTCTGTCTGGTAACCTTTAAAATTGTGGTTTGAAAATTTACCTGTATAATAAATGTTTTGGAAAATGTCAGCATTTTTTTGAGCATTCTGAGGAGTTAGTATTAGAGTTAGGATTTTAAGATAAATCCTGGAAAGGATGTGAACTCCAATAATATCATGGGAACTAGCAGTGGAATACACCATTTTTGCAGACTGTAGCATCATGTATCACATGCCAACCACATGGGAAAGCAAAGGTAGCAGGGGATCGTTCTTAGCGTGCTAAAGGGCATTTTGCCTATACACTGAGTAAAATTTCCTTGCTTTGCTATCCTGGCAAAACCTCTCCCCATGACATGTCAGGATACTTTTTCCACTGGAAAATGGGATGCATTAGGTTGCAAAGAAGGGGGAAAGGTGTTTCCTATTTTGCCCCTGAAACCAGCTATGTCCTACTTCTATCCCTAGGGTCAGAAGACGGAGGCAATAAATGGCAGAGAAATGGAGAGATATGAAACCTCTGCTCATGCAAACAGTACACTGTGCATCATGGGCCCTACATTAAACTTGTGTGTTTTCCCCTCTCTGCAGCTGCTGTGGGTGGGAAGCTCTGTCTGTTGGCCAGCCTCCTGCCCAGGCCACTGCAGGCTATGGGTCTTGTGCAGCAGCAACTCCTGCTTCTGGCTGAATTGCAGGGCCTGAAGTGGAAAGTGTGTTTGGGTGACCCTGTGAACCCACCTGGAAGTGTTTGCAAACGCACAACTATCCTTGCTGCCTGAAAAAAATGCTGAAGTTTGGGTAAGCCTCCAAGCTTGTAAATCCTGCGTTTTTTCTGGCTATGGAACTATAATTTCTTGTCTTGATTAAAGAGTGTCTTGGCATTAGTTCTCCAGGGAATTTCTGGCCCTTGGTGCTTGGAGAAAGGTTGGTTGTGGGAGATGTCACAAGCAGATGGAGCACTGCAGTGCTGAGCTTAAACGGGGAGGCAGAGGCCCACAAGGGACGGTGTGAGACCATCTTCGGTCATTTTTCTTCAGAGCTTTTTTTTTTTCCTTTTCTTGAGAGCTGACAGCATGAGATGTTTTTCCTTCTTGCACTTTCCATCCTTCACCTAAGCAGAAACTCTTAACACACAAAACACACAACCCAGACACACTTGGAGTATGGACAAGAAACCCTGTGCACCAGACAATAGAAGGGATGAAGCCAATATGTTATATGGGAAATTAGAAGAACATTATTGAATTGACATTATTGAAATCTTTAATTAAGGACAGAGTTGAAAAGTGTTAGCAGCTGCTGCCAATATATGTGCTGCGGGCAGAGCAGGATGGGGTACATGTGGGAATAAAAATGAGAGGGCTGGAGTGGAGAAGACATCTTTCCCACGCTTGGATCCGTGCAGGTAAAGGTAGCAGATAAAGGCATGTGCCAGGAATCCGTGAGAAAGCACCGAGCTAAAAAATAGGCCATGTCGCCACAGTGTGGCCAAGCGAGGCCGCTCATTTCTGGCGTGGAAAAAACAGCCCTCCTCCCACTCTTTCTGAGCAGGAGAATGGGGTAAGCTTTGTGCACACACATAAAGGCAAGCTGCAGGGAGCGACCTACGAGGATGCTGGCAAAGTATGAAAGGGGCACAGCAACCCCAGTTGCGTGCCGACGGGGGGGGGGGGGAGATGGCGGCTGAGCCGCGCTGCGCGGCTCCGCCGCTCCTCTGCCGTCGCCTCTGCTCCCGGTGAGAGTTATCCCCTGTCCTGCTGCACTCGGGAGAGGAACCACCTGGGAAGGGTTTGAACAAAATGCACGTTCATCAGGTGTGGTGATTTTAGACCTGTTTTTAGAGCTGCCCTGTTAAGAGAATATAGTGATGCTCGTCTGTACAGTTTGTCCTCCAGCACAGAGCTATGAGGTAAGGGTGAGGAACTGCAGAATAGAGTCATAGAATCATTAGGTTTGAAAAGACTCCTAAGACCATTAAGGCCAACCATTAACCCAGCACTGCAAAATCCACCACTAAACTATGTCCTCAAGTGCCATATCCACAAGTTCTTTGAAGACTTCCAGGGATGGTGTTTCCACCGCTTCCCTGACCAGCCTGTTCCAATGCCTGACCATGCTTTCAATGAAGAAATCTTTCTTAATATCCAGTCTAAACCTCCCTTGGCTCAACTTGAGGCTTTTTCCTCTTGTCCTGTTGCATGTAACTTCAGAGAAGAGGCCAATCCCCGCCCTGCTACGTCCTACTTTCAGGTAGTTGTAGAGAGTGATAAGGTCTCCCCTGAACCTCTTTTGCTCCAGGCTGAACACTCTGAGGTCCTTCAGCCACTCATCATAAGACTTGTGCTCCAGACACTTCATCAGCTTTGTTGCCCTTCTCTGGTCTCGCTCTAGCACCTAAATGTCTTTCTTGTAGTGAAGGGCCCAGAACTGAACACAGGATTCGAGCTGTGGCCTCACTGGTGTAGAGAGGCGATCACTTCCCTAGTACTGCTGACCACGCCATTTCTGATTTAAGCCAGGAGGCCACTGGCCTTCTTGGCCCCCTGGGCACACTGCTGACTCAGGTTCAGCCACTGTCAACCAGGGTTGGGAAGGTGGTCAAAGTGAGTGTACATGGTGCAGCAGTGTGCATTGCAAGCTCACTGAGCACTCACTTTAGTGTTGAGTGAGTGTGTTAAAAGTGGAAACTTTTTCCCATGAAAGCTGAAAACTGCTCCCAAGGCAAAGTGCTCTAAAAAAAAAATAATTAAAAAAAATTTGCTTTTTGGAGAAAGGGATTTCCTCACTGAACAAAAGAAGTTCAGATTGTTTATTGCCCAGACCTGGCCTTTGTAAAGGATTACAGTATTTTGATTTGTTTTATCCTCATTTTTAATTAAAACAAAAAATTGTCATGATTTAATCAAAGTATTTTATACACATTTGCTGAACCAAATTGGATAAGCCATTCCAGCCCCTATGAACATCTCAACGTGACATTCAGCTTCAGATCCACTGGTAGCAGCACAGGTGTACTCAGCAGCTCTGCAGTGAGACATCACTCTTGCTTCCCATTAGCAGGGTGTTCTGCCAGCTCCTCCATCTCTTTCCTACTCTTCATAGTCCTCAAATTGCTTAGTTTCTCCCTCTTCATCAAGTATTTCCTGAAGTCCACATTCTTCTGTCCTTACATGCCCATGCCATCTCCCCTGATGCTGCCTGATGCACCAGCTACATACCCCAAAGCTGCCTCCTTGCATCCTCCCTCTTGACTGTGCCCAGGGTACATCCTGGTGCCCATCTTGCTCCACGCATTGCGTCAGCCTCTGCCCTCTCCCCTGATTTCTCCCAGTATGGATATCTGCAGTGTTTCTAAAAACCCCAGCTTTGATGGTTGAAGTTGCTGCTGCGACCCTCAGCCTGCTGACATATTCAGGAAAGTCCCTTCTCTTACAGATTCTTCCTTTCTTAGGCAATTTATTACAAAAAGGTTAATTTTTCCCCTCTTGTGTCTCCCCTTGCTGTTTGGCAGGTGACAAGTCCCTCCCAGGCAGCTGAGAGCAGCTGCACTGCATAGCGCAGTGCAGTTGTGGCACACACATTAGAGGGCTATCTAATAAATAATAATAATGGCCAGTCTTCGCGAACGAAGATTTTTGGGGAAAGGTCTTTTACCTTTCCAGCCTGCGCAATGGATTTTTTAGGTGAGACACAGCCTGCGCTGAACTGAGCCCACCCTTTAATCCTAAGGTTCATCTGCCGGGGCCAAGCAAGCTTGGACAATGGCAGTGAGGTCCTCAGGACGTAGGTTTGTTTAGAGTGACCTTCTCATAGATGGATGGCCTCACAGGGCTAACGAGCTACCATCTGCCCGGGGGACTTGGGATTCGAACCCGTGGTTGCAGCAGTGAGAGTCCTGCATGCTAACCACTAGGCCACCAGGGGTCCCCAGAGGGCTATCTAATGCAACCATAAACTGCACAGAGACATCCACTGCTCCTTCCTGAAGGGCCAGGAGAAAAAGGGACTGGGAGGGAGCCAGGGGAAATTTTAGCCCATAGGATCTGTATGGGCTGTTGGCAGGTTCTTGCTGTGAGACCAGAAATGACAGTGAGCTAAAAGACATTTCTGGCATCTGATTTTCATTTCAATGAAAAAAAAAGGAAAAAGAAAGAAAAAGTAAGATTTTTAGATAAGCCCATTAACACCAGGCAGTTCAATGTTATGCTGAAATAACACAACTAATTTGAGGACTGGCAGCATGGGACTACAGCAGCAAGTTCTATTGACCACCCGTGACATATCTCTATTTAGGTGTGCATAGCCTGGGGTGTAAGACCCATGGCAAGCTTTACCAAGTGCTCATATCAGGGCTCTGACTTGCCAAATGCCCTGGGAGCTCTAAAATGGACAAAAGAACTGGGTAATTCCTGATTTACCAACTTTACTCCTATTCCTGAAGAGTATTGTCTTTACACCAAGATTTTGTGCAACTCTCATAGATGTACCTTCCTTTTTCCCTTTCCTCATACCTTCTTTCAGCACTATGAGGTGAGGCCATTATATCAGCTCTGTGATACCCCACTGTTGAGCTGAAGCAGCACCTTCTGAGCAAATGTAATACTCAGAAACCTTGTGGCTGGATTATGAAGGGTGGTTGAAGGTGATCAGACAACCAGGAAAGTGGCTGCCCACAAGATCATAGTTTCCATTGCTCATAGTTGGAAGTGGCCTTGAACAGTATTTGTGGTCATCAAAACCATCCAGGCCCAGCTCCTTTTTCCTGCTGTGGCTTGTCTGTCATCATCACCATGCCTGTATGTCATGGTTTATTATTTGAGTGCCGCATTTATTCACATCTTTCCTGGTAAAGTGAATGGTTCTTCTGGTTATGAGACCTCATTTTCAAAGAAAAAAAAATCATTTCCCAGAATCCCAGCACTAAAAGGTCACAGTTTCTCTTTGGAATATAAGTGGTGAATGGAGGAGAAAGCATCTATTTGCTTAGCATTGAGACACAAAGGCCTCTTACCCAAGCTGAAGAGGTCAATCCACTAATGAGCCCACTGTAGGAGGGATATCTGTTGCCAGCACATCTCCAAAATGTAGTTCTGTGATTTCTCCATTTTTCATTGTTAGCAGTTGCCAGGCACCTGCCACTCTGAGTTAGTGATTTCTGAATTACAGGACTGTGCAGACAGATTACCTTTAGCCAAGACTGATAGGACAGAAGAAAAGGCTTGGGAGATTAATAAGTTGTCTTTCTAGCTTCCTCTGAAATGTAATAGTAAAGATTTTACATGCTAAGGAAATAGAAAAAAATCCCTGCTCTTATACTTCTGGAATCTCTATTATTATATTTCAGGAAAGTAAATAGTGAAAGAAAACTGGAAGTCACACACAGAAGGGGAATTAGGCCATTTCCAGATGGAAATGTTCATCCCAGGTACTTATGTCCCCTAATAACACGGTATAGAAAGCACCCATCTTTTATCAGATGCCCAGCCCGCTGGGTCCCCTCTCCAGCTCCACCACGAAGACGTAGCACAAGTCGTCGGTGGCAGAGCTGCGGCTGGAAGACTCCGGCGTGGGGTAGTCGTAGGGGGTCGGCGAACATCCTGGCAGCGGAGAGACCGGCTTACAGCTCTGGCACTACCCACACCCATTCTCACCACCCCTGGGCAGCGCCAGCGTTCGGTACCTTCGGGGGTGCTGCCCTTGGTACATCCCGTTCCTCCGAGGATCCTGCAGCCCCTTGCCCGTGCCCTGTGGGGACTCCGGACTTCCGGAGTCGAAGTTCAGGGAGGGAGTGGGCGGTGTCAGTAGGCAGGAGGAGTCTGTGGGTGCCGTGCCAGCCTTGGCTGCTTGAGTTTCTCCTGGATCTGTGGCTCGCCAGGGTGCTCACAGGGGACGCCGTTGGTGGCCAGGCGGGGCGGGGGTTCCCCTCCGGCTCCGGCTCAGCACAGCACCCCGGGGAGCAATAGTCCTTCCGGGCAGTGGTGCTCCCCAGGGCAGCAGCCGGGCTCTCGCTCACCTCCAGGACCTCTGGCGTCATGCATGCCTCTTTCTTAAGGAGGAAAATGCTCTGTGGGACCCCCTGAATGTGCAGCCAGCCTATCGACCAAGGGCATAGGAGTCTTGAAATGAAAGGCTGTGTCTGAAATCTTGCGTGTGCCCTAGGTTATGTGACCTTCTGTAGACTTAACATGGACAAGTGCCTCCATCCTGATAGATGGTCCCCATTCCCTGTGAGGTAAAGGTGAGGTACCTGTGAGGTAAAAGGAAGCTATTTAATCAGCTTGTCAGTAATGCTAGTGCAGATATTTTTATCCTGCATAGACACAAAGTAACATTTGTTCCCTGTTGACTGTAGTTATACACTAAAACCTTAGTGTTTTTCTGCTTTGCCAGGTGGCACGTGGATGGTTACCTGCCGTCATGCAGCAAAGACATCAGAAAACTCATCTCCTCATTGTTAATTACTGAAGAGAGAAACTGCAATTTGAAATGGGCTTTATTTTCTACACAATTTTTAGTGTTGTTCCCCAACAGGAATAAAAGAGATGGCCCAAAGGCAGGTTCCACCCAACACACTGACCAGATGTTGCCTGAGCTGATGGCTGCCTTGCAGCTGCAGGGTATGGCTGGCAGAGAAGGCTGTGTGCATCGTGCTGCTGGCCTGCACAGGGGCTGGTAGGGCTGGGGTCAGGGGATAAGCGTTCTCCTTGCTTTGCTGAGTATTAAATATAACAATTAAAACAAATATATGCTGTATCTCTTAGGGTACATCTTGAAAGAAGAACAGGGCAGAGTTTTTAAAAAAATAGCTGCCTGATCTTACGTTCCTAAAACGTTATCTAAACTTTAAAACTTCAAGAGTCTGGTCAGAGGCAGATATCCTGTGTGGCATCCCCAGATGCTCATACCAGCTTCCCACTGCATGTGCCTGCCACTCACAACATACGTTCACCATGACTTAAAGCAATTTTTTTTTCTAAATCTTCTGTCTTATAGTTTAATTCTTCAGGATCTTGCATGAGTGCCTTCAGACACACAGATATAGAAAGGCAATTGAGAAGATTTTTGAAGGTACCTTTGTTTTTCACTTTGCAGCTCAAGAGTTGCACAGGTCTGTACAGAAATCAACTAACCCTCCTTGCACTTAACTGCCTCAGTTTTCCATTACCTTGCTGAGTCCCCTTGGTTGGGTGTAAGCCCACAGTTTGTCTTTCTCAATTTTGGTGGATCACATTGCTAAGTCATCCACCCTCACGTCACCGGGATATTTTGTTTTCCCTTTCTTACTCTAAGTTGGGAATCTTTTCTGTGTCACTTTACATCTCCCCTTGCCATTATCATTTGTAATGTATATTCTTTTGGTGGTTAGCAACTTCCAGCCTTTTAACTGGAAATAGGATAAAAATGGGTTTCCTTGAGCATGAAAGATCTCTTGCTGAGGTTTTATTCTAGTAGATCACCATTTTCATCTACCCATCTATGATTTTGTCCAATTTAGTTCTATATAAGTTTCAGCATGTTCAAAATAACAGCAATTCAAAAATGTTCTCATTCCAAGGTATCTGTGAGAAGTCATCTACTTCTTCCCTATTAACCTTCCCCTCTTACACTTCTTCTTCCAATCCCCTTAATATGTGAAGCAAGTACGTTAGGGTGAATCTCATGGAGCAATGGCATGAAGGAGGTAGATGGAAAAAACCATTATTTTGCCAGTATCATCAGAAGTGATTTGATGACAAGTGTCTCTGCTAGAAATAGAAGCTCTGTGAGCGAGGGCAGTGAGCTGCACAGATAGGCCCTTCAGCAGAAACCTGTCTAGAGATACAGGATCACAAAAAGCTAGGAAGCACTTGATGTTGAGAGGGAATTACGCAATTATCAGGAAATATTTATTTTGCAGATGAGATGTAAATATACTAGAAAAATAGGGGAACTTGGCTTAAACACAGCAGAACAACGAGAGGAGGCATGTGCTAAAAGAGTTTGCATGTGAATGCCTGATCACAGGAGCTGGAGGACACAGGAGATAGTGCAACTTGTTCAACAGATTGACTGAAGATTAGGACTTTTATGGAGGGAAGATAAATTCAGGAGTCACAGCAGAATTCAAATTAACACAAGTGTGTGTGTGTGTGTGTGTGTGTGCGTGTGCACGTTTATGTATGAAAAAACAATAACTGGACAGCTATATATCACAATTTGTGTGAAATAACCACCCACCACATCTGAGATGGTTCATTTGGACAAAGATTACCCGACCAACTAATAACAGCATCCAAAAAGTACATATAGTATTTAACAGTTTGGATAGTGAAACATCAAAAGAAAAAACTTTGCCCTATTTTAAATGGTCAGCATATAGGCTGAGACAGCAGCATGCCTTTTCTAAGGAAATACCTATATACCTTTCTCCTTCAGACTACTAGGACAAAGTCTCCAGTGAATTCTGTGGAATTCATACAGAACTACAATCACTAGTGCTACTGAGAGGATATTAATGAAATTAGTTATTGCAAATGTGGTATTTTGTCTGTCATTTTGTCAAAAATGAAGTTATTTTCTCCCAGTCTTAGTAGGTGAATGAAAATAAACATGGCGTGGAGTGTAAGACCATGTCACCACAGCTGAGATATTCGTGAATATAATCTCTTGAATATTTATTGTAATCGCAAAAGGGAAAAAAAATCCAGAAAAAAAATTTAACAAAATCCACTTGGTATACAGAAGTCACATACAAACACAATACCCAATGAAATACACATGGTCTCTATGTCCTCACAGAACTAAAACTCTCCACATAGATAAAACTTGTACTTCACATTCAGAAAGCTCCTGTGGAAGATTCACAACATTTGACACCCAGCAGCATTCTAACTAACATATTTTTTTAAAACCACAGTAACTATAGTCAGGGGAGAAGGCACAGATTGAGTCTCACCCCCTCACAAAGGTATCCTAAGCAAGTACTTCAACTTTTCTTTAAGAACAATTCAGTTAACAAGTTAGTTTGAGGGAACCAGAACAGCTACATATTTTAAAGGTAAGCATTTATCTTTGTGCATGTAATCACATGCCTATGAGGAATAATAAAAAATCTAGGTAAAATTATCTGCCAGCCCTTGAACTGTCAGGTCACTTAGCAATAAAAAGTTTACATAGTCCTGTAGAAGTCTGTATATTGTATATTTCTATTTAAGTGGTACCTCACATTATGACTACTACTTTGTCTCTTGCTCAGCTACAATGATGCTGAGAATTTCCTTTTTTTGATTAATAATCCCCACTTGTTCTCCATATACATTTTAATTTCACTCTGGTCTTCTGTATAATTTTGCAGAAGTTTTAATATCAGAAGGTACAAAGAAAATGAGAATTTTAAGGACTTTTCAGGTCATTGCAAGTACTGTCCTGTGCTACTTAATGCAATCGCCTATCTCAGAGAAACTATTTGATGACATAGGAAAGGAAAACCTTGATACTTACTGGTTTCCAGCAGGCCTTAGAGTTTCATTATTTTCCTGATCAAGCTAATTAAAAAAAACCCAACCAAACAAAACCCAACTAAACCCCAAAACCTAAATCTACCTTATACATTGTCACAAAAATGTGTCAGATCAAACTAAAAATCTACTTATGTACTTTAGTATGGTACTAATGAATATACTTTTTAATGAAATTTGTTCAGCAAAACCAGTTCCTCCCATGGCCCAGACACAGTGGCCTATACATATATATATTTAGCAAATTCCCAAGACAGAAGACACATTCCTTTGAAACCAGAGATGTAGCAAGAATTAACAGACTCTGTGGGCATGGCTGTGAACCCATGGTGGACCAGGACCAGTGATTCAGGGTTTAAGGTCCTGAACATACCCAAGGGTGTTGCTAACTAGTGATGGCCTTGCTCATGTTCTAGAACTACTAGAAATATGCAAGGCTAGCAGGAAAGGAAAAATAAATTATTGGATGTCTCCTGTTAATTTCATGGTTAGATTTTGACCTGCATTTGTACCTGAGCTTTACTCCTAACAGTGGAGTTGTTAAACTTTGAGTGACATGTAACAGTGGAGTGAAGAACGTGGGTCAATATATTTAAGGATGTGTCTTCCATCTTTAGAATCTAGAGAAGTTAAGAAACTTAAATGTCAGAAGTGACTAATTAAGGTCAGCATCCACTGTGCTGTGCTGCTGAGTGTGACCTTCAAGCTGTTCCCAAAAATGTTAACCCAGGGCATCAACTGAAGTCTGACAAGTCATCTGCAAGCATATTGGGTACCCCTATTTAGTATTTCAGGTAAGTATTGAGCTAACAGTATCAGATGAAAGAAAACATGCTCACATGATATTATACAATACAGGCAGACAGAGCATGTAATTCACTCTAAATAACTCAACGTAACTGCTGAGCTCTAAGTTCTTTTAATGCCTCTAGAGAACGTGCTTTAAAATATGGGTGGACAGTCTAGCAATGGTTACAGGCATCTTCTGACTGAACGTGCTGTCCCACTAGTGTTGGCGTAACATGACAATTTTCAGAAAAGGACACTCACAACTCTAACAGTAAAATTGACATGCACTTGCAGTAAACATACAAATATTTTTTACCATTGTCTCATATATGAAAAATAGTTCAAGTTACTTAAGAATGTCCTCACACTACACTGGTAAAGTGTTTACTATAGAATTTTTCTAAAAGACACGTACATCTACTGGAAATCTTAAGCCACAAAGGCATCATCACAGCTTATCACACATATATGATGCTTCTCCCTTTCACACAAGTTTATATACACTGAGTAAATAATTAAATATTGCACTTATTGGCCCATGATCCCTCAGTTTTGAGGTATTCAAAAATAGAAAACATATCTAGTTTTTGTAACATAATTTCATGCAACATTTAAGACATTTGAAATCCACGAACACTAGTATATAGATTACACATTGTGACAGTTCAACTGAGTCACAATGTATCTGACATTATTGACAAAATACTGAACAGGACTTACAGCACAAACGTTTCTTTTATCACTAGTTGCAGGTACATGTCAGAATTACTTGAGGAAATTTGTCACCAGAAGTGGTGAGCAATCTCTAGCTTTCAGTTCTGCGTGTTGTGCATGATCCTGAACTTATTGGAAAATTAGCATTTTTGCTCCCCCCTCAGATCAATACCAAATACCTTATTCTACAAATGACAAGCCATCTACCTCTGCTGGAACCACAGATAATAAAGTAAGGTCTTCAAATGTAACACATTTGATTTCCAGTGGTAATGACAATTTATGGATAAATTCCACTGTGACATTTAGGGAAGGTGGCACTGAACATGAAAAAGTAACAGTGGGGACTGAATGAGTATCAAAGATGTACTGCTGTGTATATGTGCATACTATATGTTACAAATTCTGCTTCACTGAACATCCATGGATAAACCAAACCAAACCAAACCAAGCCAAACCAAAAAGAAAAAAAGCTTAATTTGCAGAGGTGAACTATTTACCCCTAAATAAATAAAACTGGTAGAATTCATTCAAATAATTGAAATGAGTTGCCTCTTTAAATGGGACTTGATAAATGATGAACCTTGGAGAGTCTGGAGTGAGAATGTATGGATTTAATGGTGTAAATTAATACAATCTACTCCCCTGTTGGCATAGGTAAACACATGTTGCTTTACACCCCCTGAGGGCTTATCTGTGAGGATTCAAACTCATGATCTCACATATCTGTCATCCTAAACAAGAATTAGGCTTATACACTGTGTGTCTATATAAAACAGGCCAAGAAGGAATTGGTCAGTCAGCAGAACAGAAATTTAGTTGATGCTGTAAAAATGCAAATAATAAAACTTACCTCTCACAAACAAATATAAAAAGGAGTAGTTGGGGAGGAGTGGAGTTTGGGAGAGGGCTTCTTTTTGAATGCAATTGCAGCATCGTTCATCTGCCACAGACGAAACAAATGCATCCACATCAAATGTAGAATTTTTGTGACTATTTTTTTCTTAAAAATGGCAAACTCAAAGCATTCTCAAAGTTAGGATCAAACTCCAGCAGATTTTGTGCATCCTGAAATAGCACTTCGTTTCTAAAATAAAGAAGGTGCAGGTGGTACAGATGAATATACAGAGCTGAGCAGACTGGGAAGAAAGCTTAATCTTTCAGACTGGTGCTCTGGAAAAGGCCACAGATGTAGTTGCTCAGGCATTACATTAAGTATAAGCACAAAGGAACAAACAGTTCCAGGTAACAGACACTTACACAGCTGTTCAGAGAGAAAGAGTATTTTTTGACAGAAAATCAGGCTAGTTCATATGCACTTAAACCAGCAAATGAACAAGTATTATTAAAGTCTAAATAAATTGGTCTACTCACGAACAATAAAAATAAAAAATACAGCATTAAGTTAGTTGCACTTAGACCTTGTGAACATGAACTCTTAAAAGAAACAAAAACATGCGTCTGAAGGTTCAACCCAGCAGGGCTTGGTAGCTGTTCAGCAGGCTGGTACCAGGAGACACTGCAGGAACCACTCAATCCCATGCTCCTGTGTGCTCCCAAGACATTTTCTGAGTACTAGTTTGAAGGTACAACAAGCAACACTCTATCAGAGCATGATAAGGCTGGTGCCATGCGCAAAATTAGCCTGCTTCTATAAGCTTTAATCTAGATCATAACTTGGAAAATGGGTTGTATCGTATTAGTTCAGCTGGCACTATGGATCTCAGGACTCTCTGTCCTAAGGCATCTAATCTCTCAGAAATTTAACATGCTCTGTGTGTCAACTGCTGTATCTCACCAGATGGATAAATCTCAGCTGAAGGGGGTATCTTGTGATTAGGCTGTGACATTCAGTTATATTTCTGTGCTGAGAGTGACAACAAATTGGTGCAAGGTGTGCAAGTACTTTTTCACCAAGATTTGTGATGAGGCTGAAAGTAGTTTGGGATCTGCTTTCCCAGGCTTCAGTTTAATAATCCAGCCCCTCTTCCATCACTAAAATATGGTGCTTTGTAGCCTGGTAATTGCTCTAGATGGAATTCGCTACGCTAGTGGATAGATCAAGGATATAATAAAATCCTGGTTTTCTCTTCCAGCAACTCATAGTCCGTGATTATTAGAAATGTGTGAAGAACAAGACATTGATTGCTTAAATTTAGGCCCTTGATCAAGTTGTGATTGGTTTTCCCAAAATGTTCAGCCTACTCAAATTTAAGAAAAACTGCAGTACTACCACATAAGTCAAGAGGATCCAAGCCAGACTGACACAGACTGCTTTTGGATGCCCTATCCTATAACAAGCCAAGGCATAATTTTAAATAGAATAAAAATTCCAATACTGCTAGTCCCCTCAGAATTCTTAAAATGTTTGGGGAAGGTATAGAAAGTTACTTTTCAAAAGCTTTTCTGTCATTATTGTTTCTCTACAATAGGCAAGTTCCAGCTGAGAGAGGTGCTGAGATCATAATGCTCATGATCTATATGTGACCAAATTTTATAGCAGAAAACTCAATATTTCTGTAAAGCATGTGGCTGCAAAAGCCAACCTGTGATGGAAAATCAAAACCTACTTTTCCAATAGTAGGTAACCCAAATTGTTAAGAAAAGGTTTACTTGAACTTCCACCCATTTTCAATTTCAGAGAAAGTCATGATAGCATAAATTGGATTTGATGGGACTTCAGCAGGTCATACCTCCCAGCCTTCTACTCAAAACAGTATCAACTGAGAAGTCTGAGCAGTTTGCCTAGGGTTTAAACAGTCTAATTTTGAAAAACTCCAAGTAGAAAATTTAAAAAATTAATCTAATTCTGAACTTCACCAAAGTGTCTGCCTGTCAACACAAAATTCCTAGATTTCAAATACTGACTGGTTCTGCTGCTGTACTTTAGATGAGTTTTTAACTTTTAAGACATTTTTGGTACTCTAAGGAACAACATTACTCTGGCAGCTGCTTCCCCCTTCCTCCCCATCCCATGCAGAAAGGCAAACAGCCTGGAGGCCTGGGAGATTAGTTGTCTCAGAAACATGAAGCAGAGATTCTCCCTCTGATTTTGCTGTTACTCTTCTGCCCATGCGAAATGAAAAGCAATTAATTAATCCCATTTATGTAAAGAACTCTTTATCTACCACTCAAATTTTTTAAAAAGATATATGCTAATAATGTATTTCCACCATTAGAGTCTACATCGTTATACTGAGGTAGGGAGGGTCTTAAATTCGTTGCAATGGAATACAAGCATCTGTGGCTGTAGTAAGGGGCATCTTGAAGTCTTTTTTTCCTTGTTTCATTGTGCACAGGAGATGACAGTTTTGCAGCAAGCATCCCAGAGCAAAGCTGGAAGAATACTTGTGCTTTTAGCCATCTGCAGGATATGCCCATATGGATGATGTGATTATGTCCTTCTCTCTCCTCACCTTGCCTAAGATGGTTCAGACTAATAATACAACCTAAAATTTTTCTAAATCACTTGAGACCTGAAGCTGAATTCTGTCTCAAGGCTTTCCTGATCCTTTTTCTCCAGCAGGAATAACTGTACATTAACAATAAAAGCATGGAAAACTGCCCACTGTTTCAAACTAAGCTTCTTCAACTTTGCATTGTTTCCTTTTTTTCAAATCAGCTGGTACCTAGTGGGTAAAGAGGTACTAATGAAAGTCTCTCAGGACAGTTAGCAACACACTGCCTTAGAGGAAGGAGGGAAAAGCAGTACCCCAGAGAGAGACAGGACTGTGGTTTGGATAGCACGTGCCTCTTCCACCTGACTGCTCATTGGCCCTAAAAAGGATAGTGCTTTCTCTTCATGGTCTCTAAGTCTACTAGGAAAAAAGTGCTTAAGTAAACTAGCTAACAGGTGTAAAACCTCAGACTGAACAGAGAACTTTTACTCATTTACGTTATGCAGCCAATGTGGGCACCCTCATGGCATACCCATTTTACATGTGTCTATATGCCTTGTTTGGGGGGAATTTTTACTCTGTAAAAGTGTATGTAGATTATTTAATCAGTTAGAAAAAAGGGACCATTTTCTCTTATTGTGTATCAGGAGTTACATAAACTACCTTCAAATAACATAAAGTGTGTAGAGGGATTTCTTTGCAGTTGTGAGCCATTTCAAGTACCATGTGTTACTTCTGGGGTTTTTTATATGTTTTCATTTTCCCTCTGCAGATGGTTTAAGAAATGTCAGCCTTGTCCTAAATTCTGTCTAACTGGAATAATAAAATAGGCAATGCCTCTTCAATTATGTTTAGTTAAAAAATGTCATTGTAATGCAAGTAAAGCAGTTGTACAAAGTACCCCAGGGCACAGATGTAAGCAATTACTTAAAGGAGTAAAAACTGTGAAATATGACTATTTTAACACTTTATTAAAAATAATTTGTGTACTTTATTTTGCTATCTTCACAGCCTTTTGCTCATCTTATTAATGTATTCAGCGTAAGACTAGAAATGTTCTTGACAATTTTTTATTACTCCTAAACTTTTAAAAATTCCAATTCTCTTGCCAAAATAGATGGAAAAAGTGAGGTCAAACTTCAGTTCACTGACACCATCAGCACTTCTGCAATAGGTCTAAGTAAAATACAAGTGTTTGTAGCCAGTGGTGGCTGTCTCAGTGACTGAATGGGAGATTAAATTCCTGAAAATCAAAGCATGGAGGTTTGACAGCAACATGATAAGGAAATTTTTGGCTATGAACAACCAAGCACAATGGATTTGGCTCTGTCAGGGATAATATAGAGTGGTTAATATCTCACATGGGTAGAAATGGAAAGAGTTAACCAGCCATCCACTATAGAGGATCTCCATAATGATGGAATGAGAAATTAAGTCTAGTTTCAGAAAGTTATTAGATAGAAATGCAGCTCCTACAGAAAAGTAAACACACTAGCTATCCAGACAGGATAAAGTACCTATTATCTCTGAGGGTCTCGACTGATTACCATCCAAATGGAAATTCACAGAGAATTTTGGTGGCTTTGGGTCCAGGAACTAACTTCTTTCTAACTTCTGCAGTTTCCAGTCAACCAGGATGTGTAACATAATGAGTGTAGATTTGCCAAGGTAATGTGCTCCAGGAAGTGTCCCTTATACAAATGACCTGGACAGAATGAGGGATTGTCTCACTACAAGGATACTTCTAAATTAATTTTCAGTCAGGAGAATATATAAGTGGCATCAGGAGGCTTATTCTAAAACACCCTGGCCACTACCCTATGGATTTGATTATATAACTTGAAAGTGATGAAGTGAGAGACAATTCTAGGCAAATGTGGTCTGAGGACATGGCACCAGCTGAAGTAATTGTTATGTAAAACAGTAAAAGGAAAAGAGAAATTAATAGCCAACCTGCATGCAAAAGCCAGATGCTAAAATATGGATCATCCTTTCAGACTAATAATTGCTCCATCTCCATACACATACTCAAACTGCTGCTGACATAAAATGAGACTGTTTTCCCAAATAAATTAATAAGACAGTAAAAATAAAGGCATATAGACTATTCATAAACACTCTGAAAAACTCTGTTGGCAATGGAACACACTGGAGCCTTTGCTGATAGCTGCATTAACAGCTGCAGTTGGGCTGCTGTGGAGCAGGGGTGTCCTTTAGCCGTGTATTGTGGTTGCTGGTTGTGGTGGGATTCATCTCCAGACTTTCTGACATTTTGTCACAGATGATATCCACAAGTCGCTCAAATGTCTGCTTGACATTAATGTTTTCCTTGGCACTTGTTTCAAAAAATTCAAACCCTAAGAAAATAAACAACACATTTATGTTCAATGCATATTTCAGTTTCTCTGACAAATATACAAACTTCTCTTGGTCAAGGAAGAGTTGAGAGACACTCAGAAAGGAAACATGTGAAAGGACACAAACAAGAAGAGCAATTAAAATTTTAACACAATCAGATTAAATACACTAGTGCTATTTGCTTTATATAAAGCCAGATAAAGTCAGGACTGTTCTGAATATATTGCTTCAGTCAAACTCTACTTTAAAACATTCTAATCTAAAAATTGACAACATTTTGAATGTATTATTTTAGAAACACCCTATATATGCAGCCATTGGGAAGGAATAATCTGCTGCTCCATCTCTAACTGTTATGTTCCTCAGAGCATTATTCAGCTGGAAACAGCCACTTTCATTGTGTTATTAAGCTGGTGCCAAAATAGAAAACCACGTTTGGAAAAGTACAGGTAAAAAACAAGCAAGACAAGGAAAAATTTTTGCAATTTGATATTTGCTAAGGTTAGACGTGAATGCTTGGGGCAGAAGGGTTCAGTGACAATAAGAAGATGCCTGAGAAATGGCACCCACATTCTCATGGAGAACTTTGGTGGCTTTGGGTCCAGTTTGGGTCCAGCCTTGGAGAAGACGGTAGGAAGAAGAATAAATCTTAAGGACATTTATAAGTGAAGCAGTTTTTATAGTTAAGAAGACAATAACTGGCACATGAGATGATCATGAAATGGTCAAATATCACAGCTAGTAAGAGATCTGGACAGAGAAAAGCAGAAAGTGAAAAGAGTCACAAAGAAGAGAGGAGACTCATTTCGGGAAACACTGTAACATGGATAAGATCGAGAAAACAGGCCCACTGTCATGGTGATGATGTTTTGCATTAAGAACATCATAAAAAACTTTGAAGGCATTCTCTAAGTCAAATAAAGGGTACAATTAGCACAAACTAATTTATTCAAAGAAAATAAAAATAGACACAACAGCATGGTGATTTCTATGAAATTTTAGATACAATTTTGATATAAGAAAGAAATTGCAATCATAGTAGTAGTGTAGCTGGTTATCAGACTATGATGGTATTCCATCACCTTAGACATTAATTGCCTGTAACTTCCCAGCTAGACTCTGCTGCATAGAATAGACCATGCACTGACCTGTGAGAAAGTGGCTAAACTCCCAGCTGCCTCCACAACAAAGGAACCGGCTGCCTCTACAACAAAGGAAACACTGTTCTTTACAGGAACTGTACAGGTGGGAATTTTGGACAGCTTTAGAAATTAACTTATACAAAACCTCCCTATAAATTAGATTGGTTCTTTTTGTTTGTTTGTTTAACTTAAACACTGTCTGTGGAAAAGTTCCTAAGAGACATAGAGCATTTTTCCTAGTGGAGCGTGCCTGTAATAAACACCTGAATTTTGGTTGTTTTCATTTTGTTATGGAATATTTTGCAGATCTTTTTTCCCATGACCTCTCCTTCCCTCCTGACTCATCTTGCATTTATTATTACTAAGAGTGCTTAGACATCCTAAACTTCTAAAATCCCTGTGTATGAGGCCTCAGTTCTATAGCTTTTAATATTTTCTTCAGGATTTTTTTCCACTGCTCATTATTGATGGAGAGATTTTCCATGTGAGTATAAGTGTGAAGTGAGGCAACTATCTGGTGACGCTTAGAGAAGCATAGCTCAAAGAACACCATGTTCCCACCACCTGTGATGATCAGTACTGCTGATGTGCATGAGACTAGGTAGAACAGACTATTGCAAAGACATGACAAAGCCCAAGATGCAAGTAGGTAGGTAGTGCAGAACAGAAATGAAACTAAGAAAATCCAAAACATCAGAGTGTTGTCTGAACATTTGTACAAAGTGTGTGGAACATGCATTAGGATATTCTAATTTAAATGCATCTTTTGTGTTTAATTCAGTTTTCCCTTGCTGACTCTTTCCCTTATCTGCCTCCTTCCATACTACTGACTCAACGAAAGATGGCAAGCTGGCAGCTCCTACAGAGCATTACAGCAGCAGGGCTTGACAGGGCACTGGCGTGATTTGTTCATCTAGTGATCTATAATGCAAACAGAGCAGTTTAGAAAGCTTCTGTGAAGCATACAAACAACCAGAATAACTGACTTTGTTCCCTCTCTGCCTCACACTTGTGCTGGTTCTGCAGAGGCTCCTTCATGACTGCTCATTAACACCTGGTTTATGTTTGCTTTTAAAACATAAGGAAGCAAAAAGCCTAGAAAGCAGTCATATGCAAAGGCTAGAACATTCTGCAGCCTCTCATCTTCCTAAGAAAATGTGACATCAAAAGGACACACTAGATAGCAAATTTTAAGCACAATTCCACAGATAACACAGACAAGAGATATGTTAATGTTTCACCAGTTGATCAGGAAGACATTTTGATTTCAGAGTGTTTGTTCACAACCAAGACAATTTCATTTACCACTCTCGATGTCATGTTATGTTTTACAGATGTCCTCAAGGGTGTGTTCCTGCAATAACTATCATTCCATGAAGACAAGTTTGAACTGTGATCCTTAGTGCTGCTCTTCAATCTTAGTGCCTATTTCAATCTAGTATTGTGAGGAGTAGTAGAAGATTGCAACAACAGAGCAAGAAATGGCTGCAGGAAGCTGCTCCCTTTGTAACAGTGATATATAAAAGGCAAAGTCTAGGTACTCATGGGAATGAATAATTTAACAGTGTCATAGTGTATAAAGGAGAGGAGTTAATAAGGCCTTATTTTCTTGGATTTACATCCTGCAAGCAGTTCAGCAGGGGCACTGGCACTTACCTTCTTGCCTGCTATGAATAGTATCTAATAAGGTTTGCATTCACATTGTAGGTTGCCAGTCAAGGCAACTGCAAGACCTTCCTCCTCTGCTCTGATATCCACTTCCTCAGAACTGTCAATATCTTTTAGACAAAGAGAGACAGACATACATGGCATGACTGCAAAGGTCATCTCTCCTAGGAAACTGGACTAAAAGTAGATGGTGACCATTGCTGTTCTTCAGAGTATCTCCTACACAAGCAACTACAGCAGCAGATCTGATTATGCTGCGCTTTGCTCTGTAGATCAGACAGATCATTAGCTCTGCTGTCTATACAAGTCCAAGTGTGGAAGAGCAAGAATCAGGATGGAAATGGTTTCAGGAGTGGAAAA